>NC_079189.1:259836743-260095457 GCF_029499605.1 Hyla sarda
TCGCAGACTGATACCCAGCTTAGGGCCTGGTAAGTACCAGCATGGGAGACTGGCTGGGAATCCCGGGTGCCGTTGACATTTTAATCTGTTGCCGCCTTCCGCTCCGATTCGGAAAAGGATTTATTGATGCTTAAATGCACAGTATAAAGGGCGTGAAGCCGCCAACGGCCATCCTAAGCTGAACGCGCCAGCTCTCGTCAGATCGCAGACTGCTACCCAGCTTAGGGCCCGGTAAGTACCAGCATGGGAGACTGGCTGGGAATCCCAGGTGTTGTAGACATTTTGCTCTGTAGCCGCCTTCCGCTCCGATTCCGAAAAGGATTTATTGATGCTTAAATCCACAGTATACAGGGTGTGAAGCATTCTACGGCTATCCTAAGCTGAATGCGCCTGTTCTTGTCAGATCGCAGACTGCTGCCCGGCAAGTACGGGCATGGGAGACTGGCTGGCAATCCAAGGTGCTATTGAAATTTTGCTCTGTTGCCGCCTTCCTCTCCGATTTAAAAAAATATTTATTGATGCTTAAATCCACAGTATACAAGGCGTGAAGATGTCAACGGCCATCCTAAGCTGAACGCACCTGTTCTCGTCAGATCGCAGACTGCTACGCAGCTTAGGGCCCAGTAAGTACCGGCATGGGAGACTGGCTGGGAATCCCGGGTGCAGTTGACAATTTGCTCTGTTGCCGCCTACCGTTCCGATTCCGAAAAGGATTTATTGATGCTTAAATGCACAGTATAAAAAGCATGAAGCTGTCAATGGCCATCCTAAGCTGAATGCGCCTGCTCTTGTCAGATCGCAGACTGCTACCCAGCTTAGGGCCTGGTAAGTACCAGCCTGGGAGACTGGCTGGGAATCCTGGGTGCCGTTGACATTTTAATTTGTTGCCGCCTTCCGCTCCGATTCGGAAAAGGATTTATTGATGCTTAAATGCACAGTATAAAGGGCGTGAAGCCGTCAACGGCCATCCTAAGCTGAACGCGCCAGCTCTCGTCAGATCGCAGACTGCTACCCAGCTTAGGGCCCGATAAATACCGGCATGAGAGACTGGCTGGGAATCCCGGGTGCTGTTGACAATTTGCTCTGTTGCCGCCTTCCGTTCCGATTCCGAAAAGGATTTATTGATGCTTAAATGCACAGTATAAAAAGCATGAAGCTGTCAATGGCCATCCTAAGCTGAATGCGCCTGCTCTTGTCAAATCGCAGACTGCTACCCAGCTTAGGGCCTGGTAAGTACTGGCATGGGAGATTGGCTGGGAATCCCGGGTGCTGTTAACATTTTGCTCTATTGCTGCCTTCCGCTCCGATAAGAATTTATTGATGCTTAAATCCACAGTATACAAGGTGTGAAGCTGTCGACGGCCATCCTAAGCTTAACGCGCCTGCTCTCGTCAGATCGCAGACTGGTACAGATCTTAGGGCCCGGTAAGTACCGGCATGGTACACTGGCTGGGAATCCCGGCTGCCGTTGACATTTTGCTCTGTTGCCGCCTTCCGTTCCGATTCCGAAAAGGATTTATTGATGCTTAAATGCACAGTATAAAGGGCGAGAAGCTGTCAACAGCCATCCTAAGCTGAACGCGCCTGCTCTCGTCAGATCGCAGACTGCTACCCAGCTTAGGGCCTGGTAAGTACCAGCATGGGAGACTGGCTGGGAATCCCAAGTGTCGTTGACATTTTGCTCTGTTGCCGCCTTCCGCTCCGATTCCGAAAAGGATTTATTGATGCTTAAATCCACAGTATACAGGGTGTGAAGATGTCTACGGCCATCCTGAGCTGAATGCGCCTGTTCTTGTCAGATCGCAGACTGCTACCCAGCTTCGGGCCCAGTAGGTACCAGCATGGGAAACTGGCTGGGAATCCCAAGTGCAGTTCACATTTTGCTCTGTTTCTGCTCCGATTCCGAAAATTATTTATTGATGCTTAAATCCACAGTATACAAAGTGTGAAGCTGTCAACGGCCATTCTAAGCTGAACGTGCCTGCTCTCGTCAGATCGCAGACTGCTACCCAGCTTAGGGCCTGGTAAGTACCAGCATGGGAGACTGGCTGGGAATCCCGGGTGCAGTTGACATTTTAATTTGTTGCCGCCTTCCGCTCCGATTCGGAAAAGGATTTATTGATGCTTAAATCCACAATATACAGGGTGTGAAGCTGTCAACGGCCATCCTAAGCCTGAACGTGCCTGCTCTCCTCAGATTGCAGACTGCTGCCCGGCAGATACCGGCATGGGAGACTGGCTGGCAATCCAAGGTGCCATTGACATTTTGCTCTGTTGCCGCCTTCTTCTCCGATTAATAAAAATATTTATTGATGCTTAAATCCACAATATACAAGGCGTAAAGATGTCAACAGCCATCCTAAGCTGAACGCGCCTGCTCTCGTCAGATCGCAGACTGCTACCCAGCTTAGGGCCCAGTAAATACCGACATGGGAGACTGGCTGGGAATCCCGGGTGCAGTTGATATTTTGCTCTGTTTCTGCTCCGATTCCGAAAATTATTTATTGATGCTTAAATCCACAGTATACAAAGTGTGAAGCTGTCAACGGCCATCCTAAGCTTAACACGCCTGCTCTCGTCAGATCGCAGACTGCTACCCAGCTTAGGGCCTGGTAAGTACCAGCATGGGAGACAGGTTGGGAATCCCGGGTGCAGTTGACATTTTAATCTGTTGCCGCCTTCCGCTCCGATTCGGAAAAGGATTTATTGATGCTTAAATCCACAATATACAGCGTGTGAAGCTGTCAATGGCCATCCTAAGCCTGAACGTGCCTGCTCTCCTCAGATCGCAGACTGCTGCCCGGCAGATACAGGCATGGGAGACTGGCTGGCAATCCAAGGTGCCATTGACATTTTGCTCTGTTGCCGCCTTCCTCTCCGATTAATAAAAATATTTATTGATGCTTAAATCCACAATATACAAGGCGTGAAGATGTCAATGGCCATCCTAAGCTGAACGCGCCTGCTCTCGTCAGATCGCAGACTGCTACCCAGATTAGGGCCCAGTAAGTACCGGCATGGGAGACTGGCTGGGAATCCCGGGTGCAGTTGACATTTTGCTCTGTTGCCGCCTTCCGTTCCGATTCCGAAAAGGATTTATTGATGCTTAAATGCACAGTATAAAAAGCATGAAGCTGTCAATGGCCATCCTAAGCTGAACGCGCCTGCTCTCGTCAGATCACAGACTGCTACCCAGCTTAGGGCCCGGTAAGTACTGGCATGGGAGGCTGGCTGGGGATCCCGGTTGCCGTTGACATTTTGCTCTATTGCTCCGATTCCGAAAAGAATTTATTGATGCTTAAATCCACAGTATACAAGGTGTGAAGCTGTCGACGGCCATCCTAAGCTTAAAGCGCCTGCTCTCGTCAGATCGCAGACTGGTACAGATCTTAGGACCCGGTAAGTACCGGCATGGGACACTGGCTTGGAATCCCGGCTGCCGTTGACATTTTGCTCTGTTGCCGCCTTCCGTTCCGATTCCAAAAAGGATTTATTGATGCTTAAATGCACAGTATAAAGGGCGAGAAGCTGTCAACGGCCATCCTAAGCTGAACCCGCCTGCTCTCGTCAGATCGCAGACTGCTACCCAGCTTAGGGCCTGGTAAGTACCAGCATGGGAGACTGGCTGGGAATCCCGGGTGCAGTTGATATTTTAATCTGTTGCCGCCTTCCGCTCCGATTCGGAAAAGGATTTATTGATGCTTAAATGCACAGTATAAAGGACATGAAGCTGTCAACAGCCATCCTAAGCTGAACGCGCCTGCTCTAATCAGATCGCAGACTGCTACCCAGCTTAGGGCTCCGTAAGTACCAGCATGGGAGACTGGCTGGGAATCTTAGGTGTTGTTGACATTTTGCTCTGTAGCTCTGAAGACATTTGCTCCGATTCCGAAAAGGATTTATTGAAGCTTAAATCCACAGTATACAGGGTGTGAAGCCGTCTACGGCTATCCTAAGCTGAATGCGCCTGTTCTTGTCAGATCGCAGACTGCTGCCCGGCAAGTACGGGCATGGGAGACTAGCTGGCAATCCAAGGTGCTATTGACATTTTGCTCTGTTGCCGCCTTCCTCTCCGATTAAAAAAATATTTATTGATGCTTAAATCCACAATATACAAGGCGTGAAGATGTCAACGGGCATCCTAAGCTGAACGCGCCTGCTCTCGTCAGATCGCAGACTGCTACCCAGCTTAGGGCCCGGTAAGTACTGGCATGGGAGACTGGCTGTTAATCCCGGGTGCCGTTGACATTTTGCTCTATTGCTGCCTTCCGCTCCGATTCCGAAAATAATTTATTGATGCTTAAATCCACAGTATACAAGGTGTGAAGCTGTCGACGGCCATCCTAAGCTTAACGCGCCTGCTCTCGTCAGATCGCAGACTGGTACAGATCTTAGGGCCCGGTAAGTACCGGCATGGGACACTGGCTATGAATGCCCGGCTGCCGTTGACATTTTGCTCTGTTGCCGCCTTCCGTTCCGATTCCGAAAAGGATTTATTGATGCTTAAATGCACAGTATAAAGGGCAAGAAGCTGTCAACGGCCATCCTAAGCTGAACGTGCCTGCTCTCGGCAGATCGCAGACTGCTACCCAGCTTAGGGCCCGGTAAGTAAAAGCATGGGAGACTGGCTGGGAATCCCAGGTGTCGTTGACATTTTGCTCTGTTGCCGCCTTCCGTTCCGATTCCGAAAAGGATTTATTGATGCTTAAATCCACAATATACAGGGTGTGAAGATGTCTACAGCCATCCTAAGCTGAATGCGCCTGTTCTCGTCAGATCGCAGACTGCTACCCAGCTTCGGGCCTGGTAAGTACCAGCATGGGAGACTGGCTGGGAATCCCGAGTACAGTTGACATTTTGCTCTGTTTCTGCTCCGATTCCGAAAATTATTTATTGATGCTTAAATCCACAGTATACAAAGTGTGAAGCTGTCAACGGCCATCCTAAGCTGAACGCGCCTGCTCTCGTCAGATCGCAGACTGCTAGGGCCTGGTAAGTACCAGCATGGGAGACTGGCCGTGAATCCCGGGTGCAGTTGACATTTTAATCTGTTGCCGCCTTCCGCTCCGATTCGGAAAAGGATTTATTGATGCTTAAATCCACAATATACAGGGTGTGAAGCTGTCAACGGCCATCCTAAGCCTGAACGTGCCTGCTCTCCTCAGATCGCAGACTGCTGCGCGGCAGATATCGGCATGGGAGACTGGCTGGCAATCCAAGGTGCCATTGACATTTTGCTCTGTTGCCGCCTTCTTCTCCGATTAATAAAAATATTTATTGATGCTTAAATCCACAATATACAAGGCGTAAAGATGTCAACAGCCATCCTAAGCTGAACGCGCCTGCTCTTGTCAGATCGCAGACTGCTACCCAGCTTAGGGCCCAGTAAGTACCGACATGGGAGACTGGCTGGGGATCCCGGGTGCAGTTGACATTTTGCTCTGTTGCCGCCTTCCGCTCCGATTCGGAAAAGGATTTATTGATGCTTAAATGCACAGTATAAAGGGCGTGAAGCTGTCAACGGCCATCCTAAGCTGAACGCGCCTGCTCTCGTCAGATTGCAGACTGGTACAGATCTTAGGGCCCGGTAAGTACCGACATGGGACACTGGCTGGGAATCCCGGCTGCCGTTGACATTTTGCTCTGTTGCCGCCTTCCGTTCCGATTCCGAAAAGGATTTATTGATGCTTAAATCCACAATATACAAGGCATAAAGATGTCAACAGCCATCCTAAGCTGAACGCGCCTGCTCTCGTCAGATCACAGACTGCTACCCAGCTTAGGGCCCAGTAAGTACCGACATGGGAGACTGGCTGGGATTCCCGAGTGCAGTTGACATTTTGCTCTGTTGCCGCCTTCCGCTCCGATTCGGAAAATGATTTATTGATGCTTAAATGCACAGTATAAAGGCTGTGAAGCTGTCAACTGCCATCCTAAGCTGAACGCGCCTGCTCTCGTCAGATCGCAGACTGCTACCCAGCTTAGGGCCTGGTAAGTACCAGCATGGGAGACTGGCTGGGAATCCCAGGTGTTGTTGACATTTTGCTCTGTAGCCGCCTTCCGCTTCGATTCCGAAAAGGATTTATTGATGCTTAAATCCACAGTATACAGGGTGTGAAGCCGTCTATGGCTATCCTAAGCTGAATGTGCCTGTTCTTGTCAGATCGCAGACTGGTGCCCGGCTATTGACATTTTGCTCTGTTGCCGCCTTCCTCTCTGATTCCGAAAAGGATTTATTGATGCTAAAATGCACAGTATAAAAAGCATGAAGCTGTCAATGGCCATCCTAAGATGAACGCGCCTGCTCTCGTCAGATCGCAGACTGCTACCCAGCTTAGGGCCTGGTAAGTACCAGCATGGGAGACTGGCTGGGAATCCCGGGTGCAGTTGACATTTTAATCTGTTGCCGCCTTCCGCTCCGATTCGGAAAAGGATTTATTGATGCTTAAATCCACAGTATACAAGGTGTGAAGCTGTCGACGGCCATCCTAAGCTGAACGCGCCTGCTCTCGTCAGATCACAGACTGCTACCCAGCTTAGGGCCCGGTAAGTACGGGCATGGGAGGCTGGCTGGGAATCCCGGTTGCTGTTGACATTTTGCTCTATTGCTCCGATTCCGAAAAGAATTTATTGATGCTTAAATCCACAGTATACAAGGTGTGAAGCTGTCGACGGCCATCCTAAGCTTAACGCGCCTGCTCTCGTCAGATCGCAGACTGGTACAGATCTTAGGGCCCGGTAAGTACCGGCATGGGACACTGGCTATGAATGCCCGGCTGCCGTTGACATTTTGCTCTGTTGCCGCCTTCCGTTCCGATTCCGAAAAGGATTTATTGATGCTTAAATGCACAGTATAAAGGGCAAGAAGCTGTCAACGGCCATCCTAAGCTGAACGTGCCTGCTCTCGTCAGATCGCAGACTGCTACCCAGCTTAGGGCCCGGTAAGTAAAAGCATGGGAGACTGGCTGGGAATCCCAGGTGTCGTTGACATTTTGCTCTGTTGCCGCCTTCCGTTCCGATTCCGAAAAGGATTTATTGATGCTTAAATCCACAGTATACAGGGTGTGAAGATGTCTACAGCCATACTAAGCTGAACGCGCCTGTTCTCGTCAGATCGCAGACTGCTACCCAACTCAGGGCCTGGTAAGTACCAGCATGGGAGACTGGCTGGAATCCCGGGTGCAGTTGACATTTTAATCTGTTGCCGCCTTCCGCTCCGATTCGGAAAAGGATTTATTGATGCTTAAATCCACAATATACAGCGTGTGAAGCTGTCAATGGCCATCCTAAGCCTGAACGTGCCTGCTCTCCTCAGATCGCAGACTGCTGCCCGGCAGATACAGGCATGGGAGACTGGCTGGCAATCCAAGGTGCCATTGACATTTTGCTCTGTTGCCGCCTTCCTCTCCGATTAATAAAAATATTTATTGATGCTTAAATCCACAATATACAAGGCGTGAAGATGTCAATGGCCATCCTAAGCTGAACGCGCCTGCTCTCGTCAGATCGCAGACTGCTACCCAGCTTAGGGCCCGGTAAGTACCAGCATGGGAGACTGGCTGGGAATCCCGGGTGCAGTTGACATTTTGCTCTGTTTCTGCTCCGATTCCGAAAATTATTTATTGATGCTTAAATCCACAGTATACAAAGTGTGAAGCTGTCAACGGCCATCCTAAGCCTGAACGTGCCTGCTCTCCTCAGATCGCAGACTGCTGCCCGGCAGATACCGGCATGGGAGACTGGCTGGCAATCCAAGGTGCCATTGACATTTTGCTCTGTTGCCGCCTTCCTCTCCGATTAATAAAAATATTTATTGATGCTTAAATCCACAATATACAACGCATAAAGATGTCAACGGCCATCCTAAGCTGAACGCGCCTGCTCTCGTCAGATCGCAGATTGCTACCCAGCTTAGGGCCTAGTAAGTACCGGCATGGGATACTGGCTGGGAATCCCGGGTGCAGTTGACATTTTGCTCTGTTGCCGCCTTCTGTTCCGATTCCGAAAAGGATTTATTGATGCTTAAATGCACAGTATAAAAAACACGAAGCTGTCAAAGGCCATCCTAAGCTGAACGCGCCTGCTCTCGTCAGAGCGCAGACTGGTACAGATCTTAGGGTCCGGTAAGTACCGGCATGGGACACTGGCTGGGAATCCCGGCTGCCGTTGACATTTTGCTCTGTTGCCGCCTTCCGTTCCGATTCCGAAAAGGATTTATTGATGCTTAAATCCACAGTATACAGGGTGTGAAGCTGTCAACGGCCATCCTAAGCTGAACGCGCCTGCTCTCGTCAGATCGCAGACTGCTACCCAGCTTAAAGCCTGGTAAGTACCAGCATGGGAGACTGGCTGGGAATCCCGGGTGCAGTTGACATTTTAATCTGTTGCCGCCTTCCGCTCCGATTCGGAAAAGGATTTATTGATGCTTAAATCCACAGTATACAGGGTGTGAAGCCGTCTACGGCTATCCTAAGCTGCATGCGCCTGTTCTAGTCAGATCGCAGACTGCTGCCCGGCAAGTACAGGCATGGGAGACTGGCTGGCAATCCAAGGTACTATTGACATTTTGCTCTGTTGCCGCCTTCCTCTCAGATTCCGAAAAGGATTTATTGATGCTTAAATGCACAGTATAAAAAGCATGAAGCTGTCAATGGCCATCCTAAGCTGAACGCGCCTGCTCTCTTCAGATCGCAGACTGCTACCCAGCTTAGGGCCCGGTAAGTACTGGCATGGGAGACTGGCTGGAAATCCCTGGTGCCGTTGACATTTTGCTCTATTGCTGCCTTCCGCTCCGATTCCGAAAATAATTTATTGATGCTTAAATCCACAGTATACAAGGTGTGAAGCTGTCGACCGCCATCCTAAGCTGAACGCGCCTGCTCTCGTCAGATTGCAGACTGCTACCCAGCTTAGGGCCCGGTAAGTACCAGCATGGGAGACTGGCTGGGAATCCCAGGTGTCGTTGACATTTTGCTCTGTTGCCGCCTTCCGCTACGATTCCGAAAAGGATTTATTGATGCTTAAATCCACCATATACAGTATACAATGTGTGAAGATGTCTTCGGCCATCCTAAGCTGAATGCGCCTGTTCTCGTCAGATCCCAGACTGCTACCCAGCTTCGGGCCTGGTAAGTACCAGCATGGGAGACTGGCTGGGAATCCCGGGTGCAGTTGACATTTTGCTCTGTTTCTGCTCCGATTCCGAAAATTATTTATTGATGCTTAAATCCACAGTATACAAAGTGTGAAGCTGTCAACGGCCATCCTAAGCTGAACGCGCCTGCTCTCGTCAGATCGCAGACTGGTACAGATCTTAGGGCCCGGTAAGTACCGGCATGGGACACTGGCTGGGAATCCCGGCTGCCGTTGACATTTTGCTCTGTTGCCGCCTTCCGTTCCGTTCCGAAAAGGATTTATTGATGCTTAAATGCACAATATACAAAGTGTGAAGCTGTCAACGGCCATCCTAAGCTGAACGCGCCTGCTCTCGTCAGATCGCAGAATGATACCCAGCTTTGGGCCTTGTAAGTACCAGCATGGGAGACTGGCTGGGAGTCCCGGGTGCAGTTGACATATTAATCTGTTGACGCCTTCCGCTCCGATTCGGAAAAGGATTTATTGATGCTTAAATCCACAATATAAAGGGCGTGAAGCTGTCAATGGCCATTCTAAGCTGAACACGCCTGCTCTCGTCAGATCGCAGACTGCTACCCAGCTTAGGGCGCGGAAAGTACTAGCATGGGAGACTGGCTGGGAATCCCAGGTGTTGTTGACATTTTGCTCTGTTGCCGCCTTCCGCTCCGATTCCGAAAATGATTTATTGATGCTTAAATCCACAGTATACAGGGTGTGAAGCCGTCTACGGCTATCCTAAGCTGAATGCGCCTGTTCTCATCAGATCGCAGACTGCTACCCAGCTTCGGGCCTGGTAAGTACCAGCATGGGAGACAGGCTGGGAATCCCGGGTGCAGTCGACATTTTAATCTGTTGCCGCCTTCCGCTCCGATTCAGAAAAGGATTTATTGATGCTTAAATCCACAATTTACAGGGTGTGAAGCTGTCAACGGCCATCGTAAGCCTGAACGTGCCTGCTCTCCTCAGATCGCAGACTGCTGCCCGGCAGATACAGGCATGGGAGACTGGCTGGCAATCCAAGGTGCCATTGACATTTTGCTCTGTTGCCGCCTTCTTCTCCGAATAATAAAAATATTTATTGATGCTTAAATCCACAATATACAAGGCGTAAAGATGTCAACGGCCATCCTAAGCTGAACGTGCCTGCTCTCGTCAGATCGCAGACTGCTGCCCGGCAGTTACCGGCATGGGAGACTGGCTGGCAATCCAAGGTGCCATTTACATTTTGCTCTGTTGCCGCCTTCTTCTCCGAATAATAAAAATATTTATTGATGCTTAAATCCACAATATACAAGGCGTGAAGATGTCTACGGCCATCCTAAGCTGAACGCGCCTGCTCTCGTCAGATCGCAGACTGCTACCCAGCTTAGGGCCCAGTAAGTACCGGCATGGGAGACTGGCTGGGAATCCCGGATGCAGTTGACATTTTGCTCTGTTGCCGCCTTCCGTTCTGATTCCGAAAAGGATTTATTGATGCTTAAATGCACAGTATAAAAAGCATGAAGCTGTCAAAGGCCATCCTAAGCTGAACGCGCCTGCTCTCGTCAGATCGCAGACTGCTACCCAGCTTAGTGCCCGGTAAGTACTGGCATGGGAGACTGGCTGGGAATCCCGGTTGCCGTTGACATTTTGCTCTATTGCTGCCTTCCGCTCCGATTCCAAAAATAATTTATTGATGCTTAAATCCACAGTATACAAGGTGTGAAGCTGTCGACGGCCATCCTAAGCTTAACGCGCCTGCTCTCGTCAGATCGCAGACTGGTACAGATCTTAGGGCCCGGTAAGTACCGGCATGGGACACTGGCTGGGAATCCCGGCTGCCGTTGACATTTTGCTCTGTTGCCGCCTTCCGTTCCGATTCCGAAAAGGATTTATTGATGTTTAAATGCACAGTATACAAAGTGTGAAGCTGTCAACGGCCATCCTAAGCTGAATTCGCCTGCTCTCGTCAGATCGCAGACTGCTGGCCGGCAAGTACGGGCATGGGAGACTGGCTGGCAATCCAAGGTGCTATTGACATTTTGCTCTGTTGCCGCCTTCCTCTCCGATTAAAAAAAATATTTATTGATGCTTAAATCCACAGTATACAAGGCGTGAAGATGTCAACGGCCATCCTAAGCTGAACACGCCTGCTCTCGTCAGATCGCAGACTGCTACGCAGCTTAGGGCCCAGTAAATACCGGCATGGGAGACTGGCTGGGAATCCCGGGTGCAGTTGCCGCCTTCCGTTCCGATTCCGAAAAGGATTTATTGATGCTTAAATGCACAGTATAAAAAGCATGAAGCTGTCAATGGCCATCCTAAGCTGAACGTGCCTGCTCTCGTCAGATCGCAGACTAGTACAGATCTTGGGGCCCGGTAAGTACTGGCTGGGAATCCTGGCTGCCGTTGACATTTTGCTCTGTTGCCGCCTTCCGTTCCGATTCCGAAAAGGATTTCTTGATGCTTAAATGCACAGTATAAAGGGCGAGAAGCTGTCAACGGCCATCCTAAGCTGAACGCGCCTGCTCTCGTCAGATTGCAGACTGCTACCCAGCTTAGGGCCTGGTAAGTACCAGCATGGGAGACTGACTGGGAATCCCAGGTGTCGTTGACATTTTGCTCTGTTGCCGCCTTCTGCTCCGATTCCGAAAAGGATTTATTGATGCTTAAAGCCACAGTATACAGGGTGTGAAGATGTCTACGGCCATCCTAAGCTGAATGTGCCTGTTCTCGTCAGATTGCAGACTGCTACCCAGCTTCGGGCCTGGTAAGTACCAGCATGGGAGTCTGGCTGGGAATCCCGGGTGCAGTTGACATTTTGCTCTGTTTCTGCTCCGATTCCGAAAATTATTTATTGATGCTTAAATCCACAGTATACAAAGTGTGAAGCTGTCAACGGCCATCCTAAGCAGAACGCGCCTGCTCTCGTCAGATCGCAGACTGCTACCCAGCTTAGGGCCTGGTAAGTACCAGCATGGGAGACTGGCTGGAATCCCGGGTGCAGTTGACATTTTAATCTGTTGCCGCCTTCCGCTCCGATTCGGAAAAGGATTTATTGATGCTTAAATCCACAATATACAGGGTGTGAAGCTGTCAACGGCCATCCTAAGCTGAACGGATCTGCTCTCCTCAGATCGCAGACTGCTGCCCGGGAGATACCGGCATGGGAGACTGGCTGGCAATCCAAGGTGCTATTGACATTTTGCTATGTTGCCGCCTTCCTCTCCTATTAATAAAAATATTTATTGATGCTTAAATCCACAATATACAAGGCGTGAAGATGTCAACGGCCATCCTAAGCTGAACGCGCCTACTCTCGTCAGATCGCAGACTGCTACCCAGCTTAGGGCCCGGTAAGTACTGGCATGGGAGACTGGCTGGGAATCCCGGTTGCCGTTGACATTTTGCTCTATTGCTGCCTTCCGCTCCGATTCCGAAAATAATTTATTGATGCTTAAATCCACAGTATACAAGGTGTGAAGCTGTCGACGGCCATCCTAAGCTTAACGCGCCTGCTCTCGTCAGATCGCAGACTTTTACCCAGCTTAGGGCCTGGTAAGTACAAGCATGGGAGACTGGCTGGGAATCTCAGGTGTTGTTGACATTTTGCTCTGTAGCTCTGTAGACATTTTGCTCCGATTCCGAAAAGGATTTATTGATGCTTAAATCCACAATATACAGGGTGTGAAGCCGTCTACGGCTATCCTAAGCTGAATGCGCCTGTTCTTGTCAGATCGCAGACTGCTGCCCGGCAAGTACGGGCATGGGAGGCTGGCTGGCAATCCAAGGTGCTATTGTCATTTTGCTCTGTTGCCGCCTTCCTCTCCGATTAAAAAAAAATATTTATTGATGCTTAAATCCACAGTATACAAGGTGTGAAGCTGTCGACGGCCATCCTAAGCTTAACGCGCCTGCTCTCGTCAGATCGCAGACTGGTACAGATCTTAGGGCCCGGTAAGTACCGGCATGGGACACTGGCTGGGAATCCCGGCTGCCGTTGACATTTTGCTCTGTTGCCGCCTTCCGTTCCGCTCCGATTCGGAAAAGGATTTATTGATGCTTAAATGCACAGTATAAAGGGCGTTAAGCTGTCAACGGCCATTCTAAGCTGAACGCGCCTGCTCTCGTCAGATCGCAGACTGCTACCCAACTCAGGGCCTGGTAAGTACCAGCATGGGAGACTGGCTGGAATCCCGGGTGCAGTTGACATTTTAATCTGTTGCCGCCTTCCGCTCCGATTCCGAAAAGGATTTATTGATGCTTAAATCCACAGTATACAAGGCGTGAAGATGTCAACGGCCATCCTAAGCTGAACGTGCCTGCTCTCGTCAGATCGCAGACTGCTACGCAGCTTAGGGCCCGGTAAGTAACGGCATGGGAGACTGGCTGGGAATCCCGGGTGCAGTTGACATTTTGCTCTGTTTCTGCTCCGATTCCGAAAATTATTTATTGATGCTTAAATCCACAGTATACAAAATGTGAAGCTGTCAACGGCCATCCTAAGCCTGAACGTGCCTGCTCTCCTCAGATCGCAGACTGCTGCCCGGCAGATACCGGCATGGGAGACTGGCTGGCAATCCAAGGTGCCATTGACATTTTGGTCTGTTGCCGCCTTCCTCTCCGATTAATAAAAATATTTATTGATGCTTAAATCCACAATATACAACGCATAAAGATGTCAATGGCCATCCTAAGCTGAACGCGCCTGCTCTCGTCAGATCGCAGACTGCTGCCCAGCTTAGGGCCTAGTAAGTACCGGCATGGGAGACTGGCTGGGAATCCCGGGTGCAGTTGACATTTTGCTCTGTTGCCGCCTTCTGTTCCGATTCCGAAAAGGATTTATTGATGCTTAAATGCACAGTATAAAAAACACGAAGCTGTCAAAGGCCATCCTAAGCTGAACGCGCCTGCTCTCGTCAGATCGCAGACTGCTACCCAGCTTAGGGCCTGGTAAGTACCAGCATGGGAGACTGGCTGGGAATCCCGGGTGCAGTTGACATTTTAATCTGTTGCCGCCTTCCGCTCCGATTCGGAAAAGGATTTATTGATGCTTAAATCCACAGTATACAAAGTGTGAAGCTGTCAACAGCCATCCTAGGCTGAACGCGCCTGCTCTCGTCAGATCGCAGACTGCTACCCAACTCAGGGCCTGGTAAGTACCAGCATGGGAGACTGGCTGGAATCCCGGGTGCAGTTGACATTTTAATCTGTTGCCGCCTTCCGCTCCGATTCGGAAAAGGATTTATTGATGCTTAAATCCACAATATACAGCGTGTGAAGCTGTCAATGGCCATCCTAAGCCTGAACGTGCCTGCTCTCCTCAGATCGCAGACTGCTGCCCGGCAGATACAGGCATGGGAGACTGGCTGGCAATGCAAGGTGCCATTGACATTTTGCTCTGTTGCCGCCTTCCTCTCCGATTAATAAAAATATTTATTGATGCTTAAATCCACAATATACAAGGCGTGAAGATGTCAATGGCCATCCTAAGCTGAACGCGCCTGCTCTCGTCAGATCGCAGACTGCTACCCAGCTTAGGGCCCGGTAAGTACCAGCATGGGAGACTGGCTGGGAATCCCGGGTGCAGTTGACATTTTGCTCTGTTTCTGCTCCGATTCCGAAAATTATTTATTGATGCTTAAATCCACAGTATACAAAGTGTGAAGCTGTCAACGGCCATCCTAAGCCTGAACGTGCCTGCTCTCCTCAGATCGCAGACTGCTGCCCGGCAGATACCGGCATGGGAGACTGGCTGGCAATCCAAGGTGCCATTGACATTTTGCTCTGTTGCCGCCTTCCTCTCCGATTAATAAAAATATTTATTGATGCTTAAATCCACAATATACAACGCATAAAGATGTCAACGGCCATCCTAAGCTGAACGCGCCTGCTCTCGTCAGATCGCAGATTGCTACCCATCTTAGGGCCTAGTAAGTACCGGCATGGGAGACTGGCTGGGAATCCCGGGTGCAGTTGACATTTTGCTCTGTTGCCGCCTTCTGTTCCGATTCCGAAAAGGATTTATTGATGCTTAAATGCACAGTATAAAAAACACGAAGCTGTCAAAGGCCATCCTAAGCTGAACGCGCCTGCTCTCGTCAGAGCGCAAACTGGTACAGATCTTAGGGTCCGGTAAGTACCGGCATGGGACACTGGCTGGGAATCCCGGCTGCCGTTGACATTTTGCTCTGTTGCCGCCTTCCGTTCCGATTCCGAAAAGGATTTATTGATGCTTAAATGCACAGTATAAAGAGCGAGAAGCTGTCAACAGCCATCCTAAGCTGAACGCGCCTGCTCTCGTCAGATCACAGACTGCTACCCAGCTTAGGGCCTGGTAAGTACCAGCATGGAAGACTGGCTGGGAATCCCAAGTGTCGTTGACATTTTGCTCTGTTGCCGCCTTCCGCTCCGATTCCGAAAAGGATTTATTGATGCTTAAATCCACAGTAAACAGGGTGTGAAGATGTCTACGGCCATCCTAAGCTGAATGCGCCTGTTCTCGTCAGATCGCAGACTGCTACCCAGCTTCGGGCCTCGTAAGTACCAGCTTGGGAGACTGGCTGGGAATCCCGTGTGCAGTTTACATTTTGCTCTGTTTCTGTTCCGATTCCGAAAATTATTTATTGATTCTTATATCCACAGTATACAAAGTGTGAAGCTGTCAACCACCATCCTAAGCTGAATGCGCCTGCTCTCGTCAGAACGCAGACTGCTACCCAGCTTAGGGCCTGGTAAGTACCAGCATGGGAGACTGGCTGGGAATCCCGGGTGCAGTTGACATTTTAATCTGTTGCCGCCTTCCGCTCCGATTCGGAAAATGATTTATTGATGCTTTAATCCACAATATACAGGGTGTGAAGCTGTCAACGGCCATCCTAAGCCTGAACGTGCCTGCTCTCCTCAGATCGCAGACCGCGGCATGGGAGACTGGCTGGCAATCCAAGGTGCCATTGACATTTTGCTCTGTTGCCGCCTTCCTCTCCGATTAATAAAAATATTTATTGATGCTTAAATCCACAATATACAACGCGTAAAGATGTCAACGGCCATCCTAAGCTGAACGCGCCTGCTCTCGTTAGATCGCAGACTGCTACCCAGCTTAGGGCCTGGTAAGTACCAGCATGGGAGACTGGCTGGGAATCCCGTGTGCAGTTGACATTTTGCTCTGTTGCCGCCTTCTGTTCCGATTCCGAAAAGGATTTATTGATGCTTAAATGCAGAGTATAAAAAGCTTGAAGCTGTCAATGGCCATCCTAAGCTGAACGCGCCTGCTCTCGTCAGATCGCAGACTGCTACCCAGCTTAGGGCCCAGTAAGTACTGGCATGTGAGACTGGCTGGGAATCCCGGTTGCCGTTGACATCTTGCTCTATTGCTGCCTTCCGCTCCGATTCCGAAAATAATTTATTGATACTTAAATCCACAGTATACAAGGTGTGAAGCTGTCGACGGCCATCCTAAGCTTAACGCGCCTGCTCTCGTCAGATCGCAGACTGGTACAGATCTTAGGGCAAGGTAAGTACCGGCATGGGACACTGGCTGGGAATCCCGACTGTCGTTAACATTTTGCTCTGTTGCCGCCTTCCGTTCCGGTTCCGGTTCCGGTTCCGATTCCGAAAAGGATTTATTGATGCTTAAATGCACAGTATACAAAGTGTGAAGCTGTCAACGGCCATCCTAAGCTGAACGCGCCTGCTCTCATCAGATCGCAGACTGCTACCAAGCTTAGGGCCTGGTAAGTACCAGCATGGGAGACTGGCTGGGAATCCCGGGTGCAGATGACATTTTAATCTGTCGCCGCTTTCCACTCCGATTCGGAAAAGGATTTATTGATGCTTAAATGCACAGTATAAAGGGAGTGAAGCTGTCAACGGCCATCCTAAGCTGAACGCACCTGCTCTCGTCAGATCGCAGACTGCTACCCAGCTTAGGGCCCGGTAAGTACCAGCATAGGAGACTGGCTGGGAATCCCAGGTGTTGTTGACATTTTGCTCTGTAGCCGCCTTCCGCTCCGATTCCGAAAAGGATTTATTGATGCTTAAATCCACAGTATACAAGGTGTGAAGCTGTCGACGGCCATCCTAAGCTTAACACGCCTGCTCTCGTCAGATCGCAGACTGGTACAGATCTTAGGGCCCGGTAAGTACCGGCATGGGACACTGGCTGGGAATCCCGTCTGCCGTTGACATTTTGCTCTGTTGCCGCCTTCCATTCCGATTCCGAAAAGGATTTATTGATGCTTAAATGCACAGTATAAAGGTCGAGAAGCTGTCAACGGCCATCCTAAGCTGAACGCGCCTGCTCTCGTCAGATCGCAGACTGCTACCCAGCTTAGAGCCCGGTAAGTACCAGCATGGGAGACTGGCTGGGAATCCCAGGTGTCGTTGACATTTTGCTCTGTTGCCGCCTTCTGCTCCGATTCCGAAAAGGATTTATTTATGCTTATATCCACAGTATACAGAGTTTGAAGCGGTCTACGGCCATCCTAAGCTGAATGCGCCTGTTCTCGTCAGATCGCAGACTGCTACCCAGCTTCGGGCCTGGTAAATACCAGCATGGGAGACTGGCTGGGAATCCCGGGTGCAGTTGACATTTTACTCTGTTTCTGCTCCGATTCGGAAAAGGATTTATTGATGCTTAAATGCACAGTATAAAGTGCGTAAAGCTGTCATCGGCCATCCTAAGCTGAACGCGCCTGCTCTCGTCAGATCGCAGACTGCTACCCAGCTTAGGGCCCGGTAAGTACCAGCATGGGAGACTGGCTGGGAATCTCAGGTGTTGTTGACATTTTGCTCTGTAGCTCTGTAGACATTTTGCTCCGATTTCGAAAAGGATTTATTGATGCTTAAATCCACAGTATACAGGGTGTGAAGCCGTCTACGGCTATCCTAAGCTAAATGCGCCTGTTCTTGTCAGATCGCAGACTGCTGCCCGGCAAGTACAGGCATGGGAGACTGGCTGGCAATCCAAGGTGCTATTGACATTTTGCTCTGTTGCCGCCTTCCTCTCCGATTAAAAAAAATATTTATTGATGCTTAAATCCACAGTATACAAGGCGTGAAGATGTCAACGGCCATCCTAAGCTGAACGCGCCTGCTCTCGTCAGATCGCAGACTGCTACCCAGCTTAGGGCCCGGTAAGTACCAGCATGGTAGACTGGCTGGGAATCCCAGGTGTTGTTGACATTTTGCTCTGTAGCCACCTTCCGCTCCGATTCCGAAAAGGATTTATTGATGCTTAAATCCACAGTATACAGTGTGTGAAGCCGTCTACGGCTATCCTAAGCTGAATGTGCCTGTTCTTGTCAGATCGCAGACTGCTGACGGCAAGTACGGGCATGGGAGACTGGCTGGCAATCCAAGGTGCTATTGACATTTTGCTCTGTTGCCGCCTTCCTCTCCGATTAAAAAAAATATTTATTGATGCTTAAATCCACAGTATACAAGGCGTGAAGATGTCAACGGCCATCCTAAGCTGAACGCGCCTGCTCTCGTCAGATCACAGATTGCTACGCAGCTTAGGGCCCAGTAAGTACCGGCATGGGAGACTGGCTGGGAATCCCGGGTGCAGTTGACGTTTTGCTCTGTTGCCGCCTTCCGTTCCGATTCCGAAAAGGATTTATTGATGCTTAAATGCACAGTATAAAAAGTGTTAAGTTGTCAATGGCCATCCTAAGCTGAACGCGCCTGCTCTCGTCAGATCGCAGACTGCTACCCAGCTTAGGGCCCGGTAAGTATTGGCATGGGAGACTGGCTGGGAATCCCGGGTGCCGTTGACATTTTGCTCTATTGCTGCCTTCAGCTCCGATTCCGAAAATAATTTATTGATGCTTAAATCCACAGTATACAAGGTATGAAGCTGTCGACGGCCATCCTAAGCTGAACGCGCCTGCTCTCGTCAGATCGCAGACTGCTACCCAGCTTAGGGCCCAGTAAGTACCGGCATGGGACACTGGCTGGGAATCCCGGCTGCCGTTGACATTTTGCTCTGTTGCCGCCTTCCGTTCCGATTCCGAAAAGGATTTATTGATGCTTAAATGCACAGTATAAAGGGCAAGAAGCTGTCAACGGCCATCCTAAGCTGAACGCGCCTGCTCTCGTCAGATCGTAGACTGATACCCAGCTTAGGGCCCGGTAAGTACCAGCATGGGAGACTGGCTTGGAATCCCAAGTGTCATTGACATTTTGCTCTGTTGCCACCTTCCGCTCCGATTCCGAAAAGGATTTATTGATGCTTAAATCCACAGTATACAGGGTGTGAAGAGGTCTACGGCCATCCAAAGCTGAATGCGCCTGTTCTCGTCAGATCGCAGACTGCTACCCAGCTTCGGGCCTGGTAAGTACCAGCATGGGAGACTGGCTGGGAATCCCGGGTGCAGTTGACATTTTGCTCTGTTTCTGTTCAGATTCCGAAAATTATTTATTGATGCTTAAATCCACAGTATACAAAGTGTGAAGCTGTCAACGGCCATCCTAAGCTGAACGCGCTTGCTCACGTCAGATCGCAGACTGCTACCCAGCTTAGGGCCTGGTAAGTACCAGCATGGGAGACTGGCTGGGAATCCCGGGTGCAGTTGACATTTTAATCTGTTGCCGCCTTCCGCTCCGATTCGGAAAAGGATTTATTGATGCTTAAATCCACAATATACATGGTGTAAAGCTGTCAACGGCCATCCTAAGCCTGAACGTGCCTGCTCTCCTCAGATCGCAGACTGCTGCCTGGCAGATACCGGCATGGTAGACTGGCTGGCAATCCAAGGTGCCATTTACATTTTGCTCTGTTGCCGCCTTCCGCTCCGATTAATAAAAATATTTATTGATGCTTAAATCCACAATATACAAGGTGTAAAGATGTCAACGGCCATCCTAAGCTGAACGCGCCTGCTCTCGTCAGAGTGCAGACTGCTACCCAACTTAGGGCCCAGTAAGTACCGGCATTTGAGACTGGCTGGGAATCCCAAGTGCAGTTGACATTTTGCTCTGTTGCCGCCTTCCGTTCCGCTCCGATTCGGAAAAGGATTTATTGATGCTTAAATGCACAGTATAATTGCCGGGAAGCTTTCAACGGCCATTCTAAGCTGAACGCGCCTGCTCTCGTCAGATCGCAGACTGCTACCCAACTCAGGGCCTGGTAAGTACCAGCATGGGAGACTGGCTGGAATCCCGGGTGCAGTTGACATTTTAATCTGTTGCCGCCTTCCGCTCCGATTCCGAAAAGGATTTATTGATGCTTAAATCCACAGTATACAAGGCGTGAAGATGTCAACGGCCATCCTAAGCTGAACGTGCCTGCTCTCGTCAGATCGCAGACTGCTACGCAGCTTAGGGCCCAGTAAGTACCGGCATGGGAGACTGGCTGGGAATCCCGGGTGCAGTTGACATTTTGCTCTGTTTCTGCTCCGATTCCGAAAATTATTTATTGATGCTTAAATCCACAGTATACAAAATGTGAAGCTGTCAACGGCCATCCTAAGCCTGAACGTGCCTGCTCTCCTCAGATCGCAGACTGCTGCCCGGCAGATACCGGCATGGGAGACTGGCTGGCAATCCAAGGTGCCATTGACATTTTGGTCTGTTGCCGCCTTCCTCTCCGATTAATAAAAATATTTATTGATGCTTAAATCCACAATATACAACGCATAAAGATGTCAATGGCCATCCTAAGCTGAACGCGCCTGCTCTCGTCAGATCGCAGACTGCTGCCCAGCTTAGGGCCTAGTAAGTACCGGCATGGGAGACTGGCTGGGAATCCCGGGTGCAGTTGACATTTTGCTCTGTTGCCGCCTTCTGTTCCGATTCCGAAAAGGATTTATTGATGCTTAAATGCACAGTATAAAAAACACGAAGCTGTCAAAGGCCATCCTAAGCTGAACGCGCCTGCTCTCGTCAGATCGCAGACTGCTACCCAGCTTAGGGCCTGGTAAGTACCAGCATGGGAGACTGGCTGGGAATCCCGGGTGCAGTTGACATTTTAATCTGTTGCCGCCTTCCGCTCCGATTCGGAAAAGGATTTATTGATGCTTAAATCCACAGTATACAAAGTGTGAAGCTGTCAACAGCCATCCTAGGCTGAACGCGCCTGCTCTCGTCAGATCGCAGACTGCTACCCAACTCAGGGCCTGGTAAGTACCAGCATGGGAGACTGGCTGGAATCCCGGGTGCAGTTGACATTTTAATCTGTTGCCGCCTTCCGCTCCGATTCGGAAAAGGATTTATTGATGCTTAAATCCACAATATACAGCGTGTGAAGCTGTCAATGGCCATCCTAAGCCTGAACGTGCCTGCTCTCCTCAGATCGCAGACTGCTGCCCGGCAGATACAGGCATGGGAGACTGGCTGGCAATGCAAGGTGCCATTGACATTTTGCTCTGTTGCCGCCTTCCTCTCCGATTAATAAAAATATTTATTGATGCTTAAATCCACAATATACAAGGCGTGAAGATGTCAATGGCCATCCTAAGCTGAACGCGCCTGCTCTCGTCAGATCGCAGACTGCTACCCAGCTTAGGGCCCGGTAAGTACCAGCATGGGAGACTGGCTGGGAATCCCGGGTGCAGTTGACATTTTGCTCTGTTTCTGCTCCGATTCCGAAAATTATTTATTGATGCTTAAATCCACAGTATACAAAGTGTGAAGCTGTCAACGGCCATCCTAAGCCTGAACGTGCCTGCTCTCCTCAGATCGCAGACTGCTGCCCGGCAGATACCGGCATGGGAGACTGGCTGGCAATCCAAGGTGCCATTGACATTTTGCTCTGTTGCCGCCTTCCTCTCCGATTAATAAAAATATTTATTGATGCTTAAATCCACAATATACAACGCATAAAGATGTCAACGGCCATCCTAAGCTGAACGCGCCTGCTCTCGTCAGATCGCAGATTGCTACCCATCTTAGGGCCTAGTAAGTACCGGCATGGGAGACTGGCTGGGAATCCCGGGTGCAGTTGACATTTTGCTCTGTTGCCGCCTTCTGTTCCGATTCCGAAAAGGATTTATTGATGCTTAAATGCACAGTATAAAAAACACGAAGCTGTCAAAGGCCATCCTAAGCTGAACGCGCCTGCTCTCGTCAGAGCGCAGACTGGTACAGATCTTAGGGTCCGGTAAGTACCGGCATGGGACACTGGCTGGGAATCCCGGCTGCCGTTGACATTTTGCTCTGTTGCCGCCTTCCGTTCCGATTCCGAAAAGGATTTATTGATGCTTAAATGCACAGTATAAAGAGCGAGAAGCTGTCAACAGCCATCCTAAGCTGAACGCGCCTGCTCTCGTCAGATCACAGACTGCTACCCAGCTTAGGGCCTGGTAAGTACCAGCATGGAAGACTGGCTGGGAATCCCAAGTGTCGTTGACATTTTGCTCTGTTGCCGCCTTCCGCTCCGATTCCGAAAAGGATTTATTGATGCTTAAATCCACAGTAAACAGGGTGTGAAGATGTCTACGGCCATCCTAAGCTGAATGCGCCTGTTCTCGTCAGATCGCAGACTGCTACCCAGCTTCGGGCCTCGTAAGTACCAGCTTGGGAGACTGGCTGGGAATCCCGTGTGCAGTTTACATTTTGCTCTGTTTCTGTTCCGATTCGGAAAATGATTTATTGATGCTTTAATCCACAATATACAGGGTGTGAAGCTGTCAACGGCCATCCTAAGCCTGAACGTGCCTGCTCTCCTCAGATCGCAGACCGCGGCATGGGAGACTGGCTGGCAATCCAAGGTGCCATTGACATTTTGCTCTGTTGCCGCCTTCCTCTCCGATTAATAAAAATATTTATTGATGCTTAAATCCACAATATACAACGCGTAAAGATGTCAACGGCCATCCTAAGCTGAACGCGCCTGCTCTCGTTAGATCG
Organism: Hyla sarda; assembly: GCF_029499605.1. Lineage (NCBI taxonomy): Eukaryota > Metazoa > Chordata > Amphibia > Anura > Hylidae > Hyla > Hyla sarda. The sequence continues at coordinate 259,859,709 of NC_079189.1, forward strand.
CAGACTGCTACCCAGCTTAGGGCCTGGTAAGTACCAGCATGGGAGACTGGCTGGGAATCCCGTGTGCAGTTGACATTTTGCTCTGTTGCCGCCTTCTGTTCCGATTCCGAAAAGGATTTATTGATGCTTAAATGCAGAGTATAAAAAGCTTGAAGCTGTCAATGGCCATCCTAAGCTGAACGCGCCTGCTCTCGTCAGATCGCAGACTGCTAACCAGCTTAGGGCCCAGTAAGTACTGGCATGTGAGACTGGCTGGGAATCCCGGTTGCCGTTGACATCTTGCTCTATTGCTGCCTTCCGCTCCGATTCCGAAAATAATTTATTGATGCTTAAATCCACAGTATACAAGGTGTGAAGCTGTCGACGGCCATCCTAAGCTTAACGCGCCTGCTCTCGTCAGATCGCAGACTGGTACAGATCTTAGGGCAAGGTAAGTACCGGCATGGGACACTGGCTGGGAATCCCGACTGTCGTTAACATTTTGCTCTGTTGCCGCCTTCCGTTCCGGTTCCGGTTCCGGTTCCGATTCCGAAAAGGATTTATTGATGCTTAAATGCACAGTATACAAAGTGTGAAGCTGTCAACGGCCATCCTAAGCTGAACGCGCCTGCTCTCATCAGATCGCAGACTGCTACCAAGCTTAGGGCCTGGTAAGTACCAGCATGGGAGACTGGCTGGGAATCCCGGGTGCAGATGACATTTTAATCTGTCGCCGCTTACCACTCCGATTCGGAAAAGGATTTATTGATGCTTAAATGCACAGTATAAAGGGAGTGAAGCTGTCAACGGCCATCCTAAGCTGAACGCACCTGCTCTCGTCAGATCGCAGACTGCTACCCAGCTTAGGGCCCGGTAAGTACCAGCATGGGAGACTGGCTGGGAATCCCAGGTGTTGTTGACATTTTGCTCTGTAGCCGCCTTCCGCTCCGATTCCGAAAAGGATTTATTGATGCTTAAATCCACAGTATACAAGGTGTGAAGCTGTCGACGGCCATCCTAAGCTTAACACGCCTGCTCTCGTCAGATCGCAGACTGGTACAGATCTTAGGGCCCGGTAAGTACCGGCATGGGACACTGGCTGGGAATCCCGTCTGCCGTTGACATTTTGCTCTGTTGCCGCCTTCCATTCCGATTCCGAAAAGGATTTATTGATGCTTAAATGCACAGTATAAAGGTCGAGAAGCTGTCAACGGCCATCCTAAGCTGAACGCGCCTGCTCTCGTCAGATCGCAGACTGCTACCCAGCTTAGAGCCCGGTAAGTACCAGCATGGGAGACTGGCTGGGAATCCCAGGTGTCGTTGACATTTTGCTCTGTTGCCGCCTTCTGCTCCGATTCCGAAAAGGATTTATTTATGCTTATATCCACAGTATACAGAGTTTGAAGCGGTCTACGGCCATCCTAAGCTGAATGAGCCTGTTCTCGTCAGATCGCAGACTGCTACCCAGCTTCGGGCCTGGTAAATACCAGCATGGGAGACTGGCTGGGAATCCCGGGTGCAGTTGACATTTTACTCTGTTTCTGCTCCGATTCGGAAAAGGATTTATTGATGCTTAAATGCACAGTATAAAGTGCGTAAAGCTGTCATCGGCCATCCTAAGCTGAACGCGCCTGCTCTCGTCAGATCGCAGACTGCTACCCAGCTTAGGGCCCGGTAAGTACCAGCATGGGAGACTGGCTGGGAATCTCAGGTGTTGTTGACATTTTGCTCTGTAGCTCTGTAGACATTTTGCTCCGATTTCGAAAAGGATTTATTGATGCTTAAATCCACAGTATACAGGGTGTGAAGCCGTCTACGGCTATCCTAAGCTAAATGCGCCTGTTCTTGTCAGATCGCAGACTGCTGCCCGGCAAGTACAGGCATGGGAGACTGGCTGGCAATCCAAGGTGCTATTGACATTTTGCTCTGTTGCCGCCTTCCTCTCCGATTAAAAAAAATATTTATTGATGCTTAAATCCACAGTATACAAGGCGTGAAGATGTCAACGGCCATCCTAAGCTGAACGCGCCTGCTCTCGTCAGATCGCAGACTGCTACCCAGCTTAGGGCCCGGTAAGTACCAGCATGGTAGACTGGCTGGGAATCCCAGGTGTTGTTGACATTTTGCTCTGTAGCCACCTTCCGCTCCGATTCCGAAAAGGATTTATTGATGCTTAAATCCACAGTATACAGTGTGTGAAGCCGTCTACGGCTATCCTAAGCTGAATGTTCCTGTTCTTGTCAGATCGCAGACTGCTGACGGCAAGTACGGGCATGGGAGACTGGCTGGCAATCCAAGGTGCTATTGACATTTTGCTCTGTTGCCGCCTTCCTCTCCGATTAAAAAAAATATTTATTGATGCTTAAATCCACAGTATACAAGGCGTGAAGATGTCAACGGCCATCCTAAGCTGAACGCGCCTGCTCTCGTCAGATCACAGATTGCTACGCAGCTTAGGGCCCAGTAAGTACCGGCATGGGAGACTGGCTGGGAATCCCGGGTGCAGTTGACGTTTTGCTCTGTTGCCGCCTTCCGTTCCGATTCCGAAAAGGATTTATTGATGCTTAAATGCACAGTATAAAAAGTGTTAAGTTGTCAATGGCCATCCTAAGCTGAACGCGCCTGCTCTCGTCAGATCGCAGACTGCTACACAGCTTAGGGCCCGGTAAGTATTGGCATGGGAGACTGGCTGGGAATCCCGGGTGCCGTTGACATTTTGCTCTATTGCTGCCTTCAGCTCCGATTCCGAAAATAATTTATTGATGCTTAAATCCACAGTATACAAGGTATGAAGCTGTCGACGGCCATCCTAAGCTGAACGCGCCTGCTCTCGTCAGATCGCAGACTGCTACCCAGCTTAGGGCCCAGTAAGTACCGGCATGGGACACTGGCTGGGAATCCCGGCTGCCGTTGACATTTTGCTCTGTTGCCGCCTTCCGTTCCGATTCCGAAAAGGATTTATTGATGCTTAAATGCACAGTATAAAGGGCAAGAAGCTGTCAACGGCCATCCTAAGCTGAACGCGCCTGCTCTCGTCAGATCGTAGACTGATACTTAGCTTAGGGCCCGGTAAGTACCAGCATGGGAGACTGGCTTGGAATCCCAAGTGTCATTGACATTTTGCTCTGTTGCCACCTTCCGCTCCGATTCCGAAAAGGATTTATTGATGCTTAAATCCACAGTATACAGGGTGTGAAGAGGTCTACGGCCATCCAAAGCTGAATGCGCCTGTTCTCGTCAGATCGCAGACTGCTACCCAGCTTCGGGCCTGGTAAGTACCAGCATGGGAGACTGGCTGGGAATCCCGGGTGCAGTTGACATTTTGCTCTGTTTCTGTTCAGATTCCGAAAATGATTTATTGATGCTTAAATCCACAGTATACAAAGTGTGAAGCTGTCAACGGCCATCCTAAGCTGAACGCGCTTGCTCACGTCAGATCGCAGACTGCTACCCAGCTTAGGGCCTGGTAAGTACCAGCATGGGAGACTGGCTGGGAATCCCGGGTGCAGTTGACATTTTAATCTGTTGCCGCCTTCCGCTCCGATTCGGAAAAGGATTTATTGATGCTTAAATCCACAATATACATGGTGTAAAGCTGTCAATGGCCATCCTAAGCCTGAACGTGCCTGCTCTCCTCAGATCGCAGACTGCTGCCTGGCAGATACCGGCATGGTAGACTGGCTGGCAATCCAAGGTGCCATTTACATTTTGCTCTGTTGCCGCCTTCCGCTCCGATTAATAAAAATATTTATTGATGCTTAAATCCACAATATACAAGGTGTAAAGATGTCAACGGCCATCCTAAGCTGAACGCGCCTGCTCTCGTCAGAGTGCAGACTGCTACCCAACTTAGGGCCCAGTAAGTACCGGCATTTGAGACTGGCTGGGAATCCCAAGTGCAGTTGACATTTTGCTCTGTTGCCGCCTTCTGTTCCGATTCCGAAAAGGATTTATTGATGCTTAAATGCACAGTATAAAAAGCATGAAGCTGTCAATGGCCATCCTAAGCTGAACATGCCTGCTCTCGTCAGATCGCAGACTGCTACCCAGCTTAGGGCCCGGTAAGTACTGGCATGGGAGGCTGTCTGGGAATCCCGGTTGCCGTTGACATCTTGCTCTATTGCTGACTTCCGCTCCGATTCCGAAAATAATTTATTGATGCTTAAATCCACAGTATACAAGGTGTGAAGCTGTCGACGGCCATCCTAAGCTTAACGCGCCTGCTCTCGTCAGATCGCAGACTGGTACAGATCTTAGGGCCCGGTAAGTACCGGCATGGGACACTGGATGGGAATGCCGGCTGCCGTTGACATTTTGCTCTGTTGCCGCCTTCCGTTCCGATTCCGAAAAGGATTTATTGATGCTTAAATGCACAGTATACAAAGTGTGAAGCTGTCAACGGCCATCCTAAGCTGAACGCGCCTGCTCTCGTCAGATCGCAGACTGCTACCCAGCTTAGGGCCCGGTAAGTACCAGCATGGGAGACTGGCTGGGAATCCCAGGTGTCGTTGACATTTTGCTCTGTTGCCGACTTCCGCTACGATTCCGAAAAGGATTTATTGATGCTTAAATCCACAGTATATAGGGTGTGAAGATGTCAACGGCCATCCTAAGCCTGAACGTGCCTGCTCTCCTCAGATCGCAGACTGCTGCCCGGCAGTTACCGGCATGGGAGACTGGCTGGGAATCCCGGGTGCATTTGACCTTTTGCTCTGTTGCCGCCTTCCGTTCCGATTCCGAAAAGGATTTATTGATGCTTAAATGCACAGTATAAAAAGCATGAAGCTGTCAATGGCCATCCTAAGCTGAACGTGCCTGCTCTCGTCAGATCGCAGACTGCTACCCAGCTTAGGGCCCGGTATGTAACAGCATTGGAGACTGGCTGGGAATCTAAGGAGTTGTTGAAATTTTGCTCTGTAGCTCTGTAGACATTTTGCTCCGATTTCGAAAAGGATTTATTGATGCTTAAATCCACAGTATACAGGGTGTGAAGCCATCTACGACTATCCTAAGCTGAATGCGCCTGTTCTTGTCAGATCGCAGACTGCTGCCCGGCAAGTACGGGCATGGGAGAATTGCTGGCAATCCAAGGTGCTATTGATATTTTGCTCTGTTGCCGCCTTCCTCTCCGATTAAAAAAAATATTTATTGATGCTTAAATGCACAGTATAAATTGCATGAAGCTGTCAATGGCCATCCTAAGCTGAACGCGCCTGCTCTCGTCAGATCGCAGACTGGTACAGATCTTGGGGCCCGGTAAGTACCGGCATGGGACACTGGCTGGGAATCCTGGCTGCCGTTGACATTTTGCTCTGTTGCCGCCTTCCGTTCCGATTCCGAAAAGGATTAATTGATGCTTAAATGCACAGTATAAAGGGCAAGAAGCTGTCAACGGCCATCCTAAGCTGAATGCGCCTGCTATCGTCAGATCGCAGACTGCTACCCAGCTTAGGGCCCGGTAAGTACCAGCATGGGAGACTGGCTTGGAATCTCAGGTGTTGTTGACATTTTGCTCTGTAGCTCTGTAGACATTTTCCTCTGTTGCCGCCTTTCGTTCCGATTCCAAAAAGGATTTATTGATGCTTAAATGCACAGTATAAAGGGCGAGAAGCTGTCAACGGCCATCCTAAGGTGAACGCGCCTGCTCTCGTCAGATCGCAGACTGCTACCCAGCTTAGGGCCCGGTAAGTACCAGCATGAGAGACTGGCTGGGAATCCCAGGTGTCGTAGACATTTTGCTTTGTTGCCGCCTTCCGCTCCGATTCCGAAAAGGATTTATTGATGCTTAAATCCACAGTATATAGGGTGTGAAGATGTCTACGGCCATCCTGAGCTGAATGCGCCTGTTCTTGTCAGATCGCAGACTGCTACCCAGCTTCAGGCCTGGTAAGTACCAGCATGGGAGACTGGCTGGGAATCCCGAGTACAGTTGACATTTTGCTCTGTTTCTGCTCCGATTCCGAAAATTATTTGTTGATGCTTAAATCCACAGTATACAAAGTGTGAAGCTGTCAATGGCCATCCTAAGCTGAACGCGCCTGCTCTCGTCAGATCGCAGACTGCTACCCAGCTTAGGGCCTGGTAAGTACCAGCATGGGAGACTGGCCGTGAATCCCGGTTGCCGTTGACATCTTGCTCTATTGCTGCCTTCCGCTCCGATTCCGAAAATAATTTATTGATGCTTAAATCCACAGTATACAAGGTGTGAAGCTGTCGACGGCCATCCTAAGCTTAACGCGCCTGCTCTCGTCAGATCGCAGACTGGTACAGATCTTAGGGCAAGGTAAGTACCGGCATGGGACACTGGCTGGGAATCCCGACTGTCGTTAACATTTTGCTCTGTTGCCGCCTTCCGTTCCGGTTCCGGTTCCGGTTCCGGTTCCGATTCCGAAAAGGATTTATTGATGCTTAAATGCACAGTATACAAAGTGTGAAGCTGTCAACGGCCATCCTAAGCTGAACGCGCCTGCTCTCATCAGATCGCAGACTGCTACCAAGCTTAGGGCCTGGTAAGTACCAGCATGGGAGACTGGCTGGGAATCCCGGGTGCAGATGACATTTTAATCTGTCGCCGCTTTCCACTCCGATTCGGAAAAGGATTTATTGATGCTTAAATGCACAGTATAAAGGGAGTGAAGCTGTCAACGGCCATCCTAAGCTGAACGCACCTGCTCTCGTCAGATCGCAGACTGCTACCCAGCTTAGGGCCCGGTAAGTACCAGCATGGGAGACTGGCTGGGAATCCCAGGTGTTGTTGACATTTTGCTCTGTAGCCGCCTTCCGCTCCGATTCCGAAAAGGATTTATTGATGCTTAAATCCACAGTATACAAGGTGTGAAGCTGTCGACGGCCATCCTAAGCTTAACACGCCTGCTCTCGTCAGATCGCAGACTGGTACAGATCTTATGGCCCGGTAAGTACCGGCATGGGACACTGGCTGGGAATCCCGTCTGCCGTTGACATTTTGCTCTGTTGCCGCCTTCCATTCCGATTCCGAAAAGGATTTATTGATGCTTAAATGCACAGTATAAAGGTCGAGAAGCTGTCAACGGCCATCCTAAGCTGAACGCGCCTGCTCTCGTCAGATCGCAGACTGCTACCCAGCTTAGAGCCCGGTAAGTACCAGCATGGGAGACTGGCTGGGAATCCCAGGTGTCGTTGACATTTTGCTCTGTTGCCGCCTTCTGCTCCGATTCCGAAAAGGATTTATTTATGCTTATATCCACAGTATACAGAGTTTGAAGCGGTCTACGGCCATCCTAAGCTGAATGAGCCTGTTCTCGTCAGATCGCAGACTGCTACCCAGCTTCGGGCCTGGTAAATACCAGCATGGGAGACTGGCTGGGAATCCCGGGTGCAGTTGACATTTTACTCTGTTTCTGCTCCGATTCGGAAAAGGATTTATTGATGCTTAAATGCACAGTATAAAGTGCGTAAAGCTGTCATCGGCCATCCTAAGCTGAACGCGCCTGCTCTCGTCAGATCGCAGACTGCTACCCAGCTTAGGGCCCGGTAAGTACCAGCATGGGAGACTGGCTGGGAATCTCAGGTGTTGTTGACATTTTGCTCTGTAGCTCTGTAGACATTTTGCTCCGATTTCGAAAAGGATTTATTGATGCTTAAATCCACAGTATACAGGGTGTGAAGCCGTCTACGGCTATCCTAAGCTAAATGCGCCTGTTCTTGTCAGATCGCAGACTGCTGCCCGGCAAGTACAGGCATGGGAGACTGGCTGGCAATCCAAGGTGCTATTGACATTTTGCTCTGTTGCCGCCTTCCTCTCCGATTAAAAAAAATATTTATTGATGCTTAAATCCACAGTATACAAGGCGTGAAGATGTCAACGGCCATCCTAAGCTGAACGCGCCTGCTCTCGTCAGATCGCAGACTGCTACCCAGCTTAGGGCCCGGTAAGTACCAGCATGGTAGACTGGCTGGGAATCCCAGGTGTTGTTGACATTTTGCTCTGTAGCCACCTTCCGCTCCGATTCCGAAAAGGATTTATTGATGCTTAAATCCACAGTATACAGTGTGTGAAGCCGTCTACGGCTATCCTAAGCTGAATGTGCCTGTTCTTGTCAGATCGCAGACTGCTGACGGCAAGTACGGGCATGGGAGACTGGCTGGCAATCCAAGGTGCTATTGACATTTTGCTCTGTTGCCGCCTTCCTCTCCGATTAAAAAAAATATTTATTGATGCTTAAATCCACAGTATACAAGGCGTGAAGATGTCAACGGCCATCCTAAGCTGAACGCGCCTGCTCTCGTCAGATCACAGATTGCTACGCAGCTTAGGGCCCAGTAAGTACCGGCATGGGAGACTGGCTGGGAATCCCGGGTGCAGTTGACGTTTTGCTCTGTTGCCGCCTTCCGTTCCGATTCCGAAAAGGATTTATTGATGCTTAAATGCACAGTATAAAAAGTGTTAAGTTGTCAATGGCCATCCTAAGCTGAACGCGCCTGCTCTCGTCAGATCGCAGACTGCTACACAGCTTAGGGCCCGGTAAGTATTGGCATGGGAGACTGGCTGGGAATCCCGGGTGCCGTTGACATTTTGCTCTATTGCTGCCTTCAGCTCCGATTCCGAAAATAATTTATTGATGCTTAAATCCACAGTATACAAGGTATGAAGCTGTCGACGGCCATCCTAAGCTGAACGCGCCTGCTCTCGTCAGATCGCAGACTGCTACCCAGCTTAGGGCCCAGTAAGTACCGGCATGGGACACTGGCTGGGAATCCCGGCTGCCGTTGACATTTTGCTCTGTTGCCGCCTTCCGTTCCGATTCCGAAAAGGATTTATTGATGCTTAAATGCACAGTATAAAGGGCAAGAAGCTGTCAACGGCCATCCTAAGCTGAACGCGCCTGCTCTCGTCAGATCGTAGACTGATACTTAGCTTAGGGCCCGGTAAGTACCAGCATGGGAGACTGGCTTGGAATCCCAAGTGTCATTGACATTTTGCTCTGTTGCCACCTTCCGCTCCGATTCCGAAAAGGATTTATTGATGCTTAAATCCACAGTATACAGGGTGTGAAGAGGTCTACGGCCATCCAAAGCTGAATGCGCCTGTTCTCGTCAGATCGCAGACTGCTACCCAGCTTCGGGCCTGGTAAGTACCAGCATGGGAGACTGGCTGGGAATCCCGGGTGCAGTTGACATTTTGCTCTGTTTCTGTTCAGATTCCGAAAATTATTTATTGATGCTTAAATCCACAGTATACAAAGTGTGAAGCTGTCAACGGCCATCCTAAGCTGAACGCGCTTGCTCACGTCAGATCGCAGACTGCTACCCAGCTTAGGGCCTGGTAAGTACCAGCATGGGAGACTGGCTGGGAATCCCGGGTGCAGTTGACATTTTAATCTGTTGCCGCCTTCCGCTCCGATTCGGAAAAGGATTTATTGATGCTTAAATCCACAATATACATGGTGTAAAGCTGTCAACGGCCATCCTAAGCCTGAACGTGCCTGCTCTCCTCAGATCGCAGACTGCTGCCTGGCAGATACCGGCATGGTAGACTGGCTGGCAATCCAAGGTGCCATTTACATTTTGCTCTGTTGCCGCCTTCCGCTCCGATTAATAAAAATATTTATTGATGCTTAAATCCACAATATACAAGGTGTAAAGATGTCAACGGCCATCCTAAGCTGAACGCGCCTGCTCTCGTCAGAGTGCAGACTGCTACCCAACTTAGGGCCCAGTAAGTACCGGCATTTGAGACTGGCTGGGAATCCCAAGTGCAGTTGACATTTTGCTCTGTTGCCGCCTTCTGTTCCGATTCCGAAAAGGATTTATTGATGCTTAAATGCACAGTATAAAAAGCATGAAGCTGTCAATGGCCATCCTAAGCTGAACATGCCTGCTCTCGTCAGATCGCAGACTGCTACCCAGCTTAGGGCCCGGTAAGTACTGGCATGGGAGGCTGTCTGGGAATCCCGGTTGCCGTTGACATCTTGCTCTATTGCTGACTTCCGCTCCGATTCCGAAAATAATTTATTGATGCTTAAATCCACAGTATACAAGGTGTGAAGCTGTCGACGGCCATCCTAAGCTTAACGCGCCTGCTCTCGTCAGATCGCAGACTGGTACAGATCTTAGGGCCCGGTAAGTACCGGCATGGGACACTGGATGGGAATGCCGGCTGCCGTTGACATTTTGCTCTGTTGCCGCCTTCCGTTCCGATTCCGAAAAGGATTTATTGATGCTTAAATGCACAGTATACAAAGTGTGAAGCTGTCAACGGCCATCCTAAGCTGAACGCGCCTGCTCTCGTCAGATCGCAGACTGCTACCCAGCTTAGGGCCCGGTAAGTACCAGCATGGGAGACTGGCTGGGAATCCCAGGTGTCGTTGACATTTTGCTCTGTTGCCGACTTCCGCTACGATTCCGAAAAGGATTTATTGATGCTTAAATCCACAGTATATAGGGTGTGAAGATGTCAACGGCCATCCTAAGCCTGAACGTGCCTGCTCTCCTCAGATCGCAGACTGCTGCCCGGCAGTTACCGGCATGGGAGACTGGCTGGGAATCCCGGGTGCATTTGACCTTTTGCTCTGTTGCCGCCTTCCGTTCCGATTCCGAAAAGGATTTATTGATGCTTAAATGCACAGTATAAAAAGCATGAAGCTGTCAATGGCCATCCTAAGCTGAACGTGCCTGCTCTCGTCAGATCGCAGACTGCTACCCAGCTTAGGGCCCGGTATGTAACAGCATTGGAGACTGGCTGGGAATCTCAGGAGTTGTTGAAATTTTGCTCTGTAGCTCTGTAGACATTTTGCTCCGATTTCGAAAAGGATTTATTGATGCTTAAATCCACAGTATACAGGGTGTGAAGCCATCTACGACTATCCTAAGCTGAATGCGCCTGTTCTTGTCAGATCGCAGACTGCTGCCCGGCAAGTACGGGCATGGGAGAATTGCTGGCAATCCAAGGTGCTATTGATATTTTGCTCTGTTGCCGCCTTCCTCTCCGATTAAAAAAAATATTTATTGATGCTTAAATGCACAGTATAAATTGCATGAAGCTGTCAATGGCCATCCTAAGCTGAACGCGCCTGCTCTCGTCAGATCGCAGACTGGTACAGATCTTGGGGCCCGGTAAGTACCGGCATGGGACACTGGCTGGGAATCCTGGCTGCCGTTGACATTTTGCTCTGTTGCCGCCTTCCGTTCCGATTCCGAAAAGGATTAATTGATGCTTAAATGCACAGTATAAAGGGCAAGAAGCTGTCAACGGCCATCCTAAGCTGAATGCGCCTGCTATCGTCAGATCGCAGACTGCTACCCAGCTTAGGGCCCGGTAAGTACCAGCATGGGAGACTGGCTTGGAATCTCAGGTGTTGTTGACATTTTGCTCTGTAGCTCTGTAGACATTTTCCTCTGTTGCCGCCTTTCGTTCCGATTCCAAAAAGGATTTATTGATGCTTAAATGCACAGTATAAAGGGCGAGAAGCTGTCAACGGCCATCCTAAGGTGAACGCGCCTGCTCTCGTCAGATCGCAGACTGCTACCCAGCTTAGGGCCCGGTAAGTACCAGCATGAGAGACTGGCTGGGAATCCCAGGTGTCGTAGACATTTTGCTTTGTTGCCGCCTTCCGCTCCGATTCCGAAAAGGATTTATTGATGCTTAAATCCACAGTATATAGGGTGTGAAGATGTCTACGGCCATCCTGAGCTGAATGCGCCTGTTCTTGTCAGATCGCAGACTGCTACCCAGCTTCAGGCCTGGTAAGTACCAGCATGGGAGACTGGCTGGGAATCCCGAGTACAGTTGACATTTTGCTCTGTTTCTGCTCCGATTCCGAAAATTATTTGTTGATGCTTAAATCCACAGTATACAAAGTGTGAAGCTGTCAATGGCCATCCTAAGCTGAACGCGCCTGCTCTCGTCAGATCGCAGACTGCTACCCAGCTTAGGGCCTGGTAAGTACCAGCATGGGAGACTGGCCGTGAATCCCGGGTGCAGTTGACATTTTAATCTGTTGCCGCCTTCCGCTCCGATTCGGAAAAGGATTTATTGATGCTTAAATCCACAATATACAGGGTGTGAAGCTGTCAACGGCCATCCTAAGCCTGAACTTGCCTGCTCTCCTCAGATCGCAGACTGCTGCCCGGCAGATACCCGGCATGGGAGACTGGCTGGCAATCCAAGGTGCCATTGACATTTTGCTCTGTTGCCGCCTTCTTCTCCGATTAATAAAAATATTTATTGATGCTTAAATCCACAATATACAAGGCATAAAGATGTCAACAGCCATCCTAAGCTGAATGCGCCTGCTCTCGTCAGATCGCAGACTGCTACCCAGCTTAGGGCCCAGTAAGTAACGACATGGGAGACTGGCTGGGAATCCCGGGTGCAGTTGACATATTGCTCTGTTGCCGCCTTCCGCTCCGATTCGGAAAATGATTTATTGATGCTTAAATGCACAGTATAAAGGCTGTGAAGCTGTCAACTGCCATCCTAAGCTGAACGTGCCTGCTCTCGTCAGATCGCAGACTGCTACCCAGCTTAGGGCCTGGTAAGTACCAGCATGGGAGACTGGCTGGGAATCCCAGGTGTTGTTGACATTTTGCTCTGTAGCCGCCTTCCGCTCCGATTCCGAAAAGGATTTATTGATGCTTAAATCCACAGTATACAGGGTGTGAAGCCGTCTATGGCTATCCTAAGCTGAATGTGCCTGTTCTTGTCAGATCGCAGACTGCTGCCCGGCTATTGACATTTTGCTCTGTTGCCGCCTTCCTCTCTGAATCCGAAAAGGATTTATTGATGCTTAAATGCACAGTATAAAAAGCATGAAGCTGTCAATGGCCATCCTAAGCTGAACGCGCCTGCTCTCGTCAGATCGCAGACTGCTACCCAGCTTAGGGCCCGGTAAGTACTGGCGTGGGAGACTGCCTGGGAATCCCGGGTGCCGTTGACATTTTGCTCTATTGCTGCCTTCCGCTCCGATTCCGAAAATAATTTATTGATGCTTAAATCCACAGTATACAAGGTGTGAAGCTGTCGACGGCCATCCTAAGCTTAACGCGCCTGCTCTCGTCAGATCGCAGACTGGTACAGATCTTAGGGCCCGGTAAGTACCGGCATGGGAGACTGGCTGGGAATCCCGGCTGCCGTTGACATTTTGCTATTTTGCCGCCTTCCGTTCCGATTCCGAAAAGGATTTATTGATGCTTAAATGCACAGTATAAAGGGCGAAAAGCTGTCAACGGCCATCCTAAGCTGAACGCGCCTGCTCTCGTCAGATCGCAGACTGCTACCCAGTTTACGGCCCGGTAAGTACCAGCATGGGAGACTGGCTGGGAATCCCAGGTGTCGTTGACATTTTGCTCTGTTGCCGCCTTACGCTCCGATTCCGAAAAGGATTTATTGATGCTTAAATCCACAGTATATAGGGTGTGAAGATGTCTACGGCCATCCTGAGCTGAATGCACCTGTTCTTGTCAGATCGCAGACTGCTACCCTGCTTCGGGCCCAGTAGGTACCAGCATGGGAAACTGGCTGGGAATCCCAAGTGCAGTTGACATTTTGCTCTGTTTCTGCTCCGATTCCGAAAATTATTTATTGATGCTTAAATCCACAGTATACAAAGTGTGAAGCTGTCAACGGCCATCATAAGCTGAACGCGCCTGCTCTCGTCAGTTCGCAGACTGCTACCCAGCTTAGGGCCTGGTAAGTACCAGCATGGGAGACTGGCTGGGAATCCCGGGTGCAGTTGACATTTTAATCTGTTGCCGCCTTCCGCTCCGATTCGGAAAAGGATTTATTGATGCTTAAATCCACAATATACAGGGTGTGAAGCTGTCAACGGCCATCCTAAGCCTGAACGTGCCTGCTCTCCTCAGATCGCAGACTGCTGCCCGGCAGATACCGGCATGGGAGACTGGCAGGCAATCCAAGGTGCCATTGACATTTTGCTCTGTTGCCGCCTTCTTCTCCGATTAATAAAAATATTTATTGATGCTTAAATCCACAATATACAAGGCGTAAAGATGTCAACAGCCATCCTAAGCTGAACGCGCCTGCTCTCGTCAGATCGCAGACTGCTACCCAGATTAGGGCCCAGTAAATACCGACATGGGAGACTGGCTGGGAATCCCGGGTGCAGTTGACATTTTGCTCTGTTTCTGCTCCGATTCCGAAAATTATTTATTGATGCTTAAATCCACAGTATACAAAGTGTGAAGCTGTCAACGGCCATCCTAAGCTTAACACGCCTGCTCTCGTCAGATCGCAGACTGCTACCCAGCTTAGGGCCTGGTAAGTACCAGCATGGGAGACTGGCTGGGAATCCCGGCTGCAGTTGATATTTTACTCTGTTTCTGCTCCGATTCCGAAAATTATTTATTGATGCTTAAATCCACAGTATACAAAGTGTGAAGCTGTCAACGGCCATTCTAAGCTGAACGCGCCTGCTCTCGTCAGATCGCAGACTGCTACCCAGCTTAGGGCCTGGTAAGTACCAGCATGGGAGACAGGCTGGGAATCCCGGGTGCAGTTGACATTTTAATCTGTTGCCGCCTTCCGCTCCGATTCGGAAAAGGATTTATTGATTCTTAAATCCACAATATACAGCGTGTGAAGCTGTCAATGGCCATCCTAAGCCTGAACGTGCCTGCTCTCCTCAGATCGCAGACTGCTGCCCGGCAGATACAGGCATGGGAGACTGGCTGGCAATCCAAGGTGCCATTGACATTTTGCTCTGTTGCCGCCTTCCTCTCCGATTAATAAAAATATTTATTGATGCTTAAATCAACAATATACAAGGCGTGAAGATGTCAATGGCCATCCTAAGCTGAACGCGCCTGCTCTCGTCAGATCGCAGACTGCTACCCAGCTTAGGGCCCAGTAAGTACCGGCATGGGAGACTGGCTGGGAATCCCGGGTGCAGTTGACATTTTGCTCTGTTGCCGCCTTCCGTTCCGATTCCGAAAAGGATTTATTGATGCTTAAATGCACAGTATAAAAAGCATGAAGCTTTCAATGGCCATCCTAAGCTGAACGCGCCTGCTCTTGTCAGATCACAGACTGCTACCCAGCTTAGGGCCCGGTAAGTACTGGCATGGGAGGCTGGCTGGGAATCCCGGTTGCCGTTGACATTTTGCTCTATTGCTCCGATTCCGAAAATAATTTATTGATGCTTAAATCCACAGTATACAAGGTGTGAAGCTGTCGACGGCCATCCTAAGCTTAAAGCGCCTGCTCTCGTCAGATCGCAGACTGGTACAGATCTTAGGGCCCGGTAAGTACCGGCATGGGACACTGGCTGGGAATCCCGGCTGCCGTTGACATTTTGCTCTGTTGCCGCCTTCCGTTCCGATTCCGAAAAGGATTTATTGATGCTTAAATGCACAGTATAAAGGGCATAAAGCTGTCAACAGCCATCCTAAGCTGAACGCGCCTGCTCTAGTCAGATCGTAGACTGCTACCCAGCTTAGGGCCCCGTAAGTACCAGCATGGGAGACTGGCTGGGAATCTTAGGTGTTGTTGACATTTTGCTCTGTAGCTCTGTAGACATTTGCTCCGATTCCGAAAAGGATTTATTGATGCTTAAATCCACAGTATACAGGGTGTGAAGCCGTCTACGGCTATCCTAAGCTGAATGCGCCTGTTCTTGTCAGATCGCAGACTGCTGCCCGGCAAGTACGGGCATGGGAGACTGGCTGGCAATCCAAGGTGCTATTGACATTTTGCTCTGTTGCCGCCTTCCTCTCCGATTAAAAAAATATTTATTGATGCTTAAATCCACAATATACAGGGCGTGAAGATGTCAACGGCCATCCTAAGCTGAACGCGCCTGCTCTCGTCAGATCGCAGACTGCTACCCAGCTTAGGGCCCGGTAAGTACTGGCATGGGAGACTGGCTGGAAATCCCGGGTGCCGTTGACATTTTGCTCTATTGCTGCCTTCCGCTCCGATTCCGAAAATAATTTATTGATGCTTAAATCCACAGTATACAAGGTGTGAAGCTGTCGACGGCCATCCTAAGCTTAACGCGCCTGCTCTCGTCAGATCGCAGACTGGTACAGATCTTAGGGCCCGGTAAGTACCGGCATGGGACACTGGCTAGGAATGCTCCGCTGCCGTTGACATTTTGCTCTGTTGCCGCCTTCCGTTCCGATTCCGAAAAGGATTTATTGATGCTTAAATGCACAGTATAAAGGGCAAGAAGCTGTCAACGGCCATCCTTAGCTGAACGTGCCTGCTCTCGTCAGATCGCAGACTGCTACCCAGCTTAGGGCCCGGTAAGTAAAAGCATGGGAGACTGGCTGGGAATCCCAGGTGTAGTTGACATTTTGCTCTGTTGCCGCCTTCCGTTCCGATTCCGAAAAGGATTCATTGATGCTTAAATCCACAGTATACAGGGTGTGAAGATGTCTACGGCCATCCTAAGCTGAATGCGCCTGTTCTCGTCAGATCGCAGACTGCTACCCAGCTTCGGGCCTGGAAAGTACCAGCATGGGAGACTGGCTGGGAATCCCGAGTACAGTTGACATTTTGCTCTGTTTCTGCTCCGATTCCGAAAATTATTTATTGATGCTTAAATCCACAGTATACAAAGTGTGAAGCCGTCAACGGCCATCCTAAGCTGAACGCGCCTGCTCTCGTCAGATCGCAGACTGCTAGGGCCTGGTAAGTACCAGCATGGGAGACTGGCCGTGAATCCCGGGTGCAGTTGACATTTTAATCTGTTGCCGCCTTCCGCTCCGATTCGGAAAAGGATTTATTGATGCTTAAATCCACAATATACAGGGTGTGAAGCTGTCAACGGCCATCCTAAGCCTGAACGTGCCTGCTCTCCTCAGATCGCAGACTGCTGCCCGGCAGATACCGGCATGGGAGACTGGCTGGCAATCCAAGGTGCCATTGACATTTTGCTCTGTTGCCGCCTTCTTCTCCGATTAATAAAAATATTTATTGATGCTTAAATCCACAATGTACAAGGCATAAAGATGTCAACAGCCATCCTAAGCTGAACGCGCCTGCTCTCGTCAGATCGCAGACTGCTACCCAGCTTAGGGCCCAGTAATTACCGACATGGGAGACTGGCTGGGAATCCCGGGTGCAGTTGACATTTAGCTCTGTTGCCGCCTTCCGCTCCGATTCGGAAAATGATTTATTGATGCTTAAATGCACAGTATAAAGGCTGTGAAGCTGTCAACGGCCATCCTAAGCTGAACGCGCCTGCTCTTGTAAGATCGCAGACTGCTACCCAACTTAGGGCCCGGTAAGTACTGGCATGGGAGACTGGCTGGGAATCCCGGGTGCCGTTGACAATTTGCTCTATTGCTGCCTTCCGCTCCGATTCCGAAAATAATTTATTGATGCTTAAATGCACAGTATAAAAAGCATGAAGCTGTCAAAGGCCATCCTAAGCTGAACGCGCCTTCTCTCGTCAGATCGCAGACTGCTACCCAGCTTAGGGCCCGGTAAGTACTGGCATGGGAGACTGGCTGGGAATCCCGGTTGACATTTTGCTCTATTGCTACCTTCCGCTCCGATTACGAAAATAATTTATTGATGCTTAAATCCACAGTATACAAGGTGTGAAGCTGTCGACGGCCATCCTAAGCTTAACGCGCCTGCTTTCGTCAGATCGCAGACTGGTACAGATCTTAGGGTCTGGTAAGTACCGGCATGGGACACTGGCTGGGAATCCCGTCTGCCGTTGACATTTTGCTCTGTTGCCACCTTCCGTTCCGATTCCGAAAAGGATTTATTGATGCTTAAATGCACAGTATACAAAGTGTGAAGCTGTCAACGGCCATCCTAAGCTGAACGCGCCTGCTCTCGTCAGATCGCAGACTGCTACCC
Source organism: Hyla sarda (assembly GCF_029499605.1). Lineage (NCBI taxonomy): Eukaryota > Metazoa > Chordata > Amphibia > Anura > Hylidae > Hyla > Hyla sarda. Next base: position 259,877,500 of record NC_079189.1, read on the forward strand.
AGCTTAGGGCCTGGTAAATACCAGCATGGGAGACTGGCTGGGAATCCCGGGTGCAGTTGACATTTTAATCTGTTGCCGCCTTCCGCTCCGATTCGGAAAAGGATTTATTGATGCTTAAATGCACAGTATAAAAAGCATGAAGCTGTCAATGGCCATCCTAAGCTGAACGCGCCTGCTCTCGTCAGATCGCAGACTGCTACGCAGCTTAGGGCCCAGTAAGTACCGGCATGGGAGACTGGCTGGGAATCCCGGGTGCAGTTGAAGTTTCGCTCTGTTGCCGCCTTCCGTTCCGATTCCGATAAGGATTTATTGATGCTTAAATGCACAGTATAAAAAGCATGAAGCTGTCAATGGCCATCCTAAGCTGAACGCGCCTGCTCTCGTCAGATCGCAGACTGGTACAGATCTTGGGGCCCGGTAAGTATTGGCATGGGACACTGGCTGGGAATCCTTGCTGCCGTTGACATTTTGCTCTGTTGCCGCCTTCCTTTCCGGTTCTGGTTCCGATTCCGAAAAGGATTTATTGATGCTTAAATGCACAGTATAAAGGGCGAGAAGCTGTCAACGGCCATCCTAAGCTGAACGTGCCTGCTCTCTTCAGATCGCAGACTGCTACCCAGCTTAGGGCCCGGTAAGTACCAGCATGGGAGACTGGCTGGGAATCTCAGGTGTTGTTGACATTTTGCTCTGTAGCGTTGTAGACATTTTGCTCCGATTCCGAAAAGGATTTAATGATGCTTAAATCCACAATATACAGGGTGTGAAGCCGTCTACGGCTATCCTAAGCTGAATGCGCCTGTTCTTGTCAGATCGCAGACTGCTACCTGGCAAGTACGGGCATGGGAGACTGGCTGGCAATCCAAGGTGCTATTGACATTTTGCTCTGTTGCCGCCTTCCTCTCCGATTAAAAAAAATATTTATTGATGCTTAAATCCACAGTATACAAGGCATGAAGATGCCAACGGCCATCCTAAGCTTAACGCGCCTCCTCTCGTCAGATCGCAGACTGCTGCCCGGCAGATACCGGCATGGGAGACTGGCTGGCAATCCAAGGTGCCATTGACATTTTGCTCTGTTGCCGCCTTCTTCTCCGATTAATAAAAATATTTATTGATGCTTAAATCCACAATGTACAAGGCATAAAGATGTCAACAGCCATCCTAAGCTGAACGCGCCTGCTCTCGTCAGATCGCAGACTGCTACCCAGCTTAGGGCCCAGTAATTACCGACATGGGAGACTGGCCGTGAATCCCGGGTGCAGTTGACATTTTAATCTGTTGCCGCCTTCCGCTCCGATTCGGAAAAGGATTTATTGATGCTTAAATCCACAATATACAGGGTGTGAAACTGTCAACGGCCATCCTAAGCCTGAACGTGCCTGCTCTCCTCAGATCGCAGACTGCTGCCCGGCAGATACCGGCATGGGAGACTGGCTGGCAATCCAAGGTGCCATTGACATTTTGCTCTGTTGCCGCCTTCTTCTCCGATTAATAAAAATATTTATTGATGCTTAAATCCACAATGTACAAGGCATAAAGATGTCAACAGCCATCCTAAGCTGAACGCGCCTGCTCTCGTCAAATCGCAGACTGCTACCCAGCTTAGGGCCCAGTAATTACCGACATGGGAGACTGGCTGGGAATCCCGGGTGCAGTTGACATTTAGCTCTGTTGCCGCCTTCCGCTCCGATTCGGAAAATGATTTATTGATGCTTAAATGCACAGTATAAAGGCTGTGAAGCTGTCAACGGCCATTCTAAGCTGAACGCGCCTGCTCTTGTAAGATCGCAGACTGCTACCCAACTTAGGGCCCGGTAAGTACTGGCATGGGAGACTGGCTGGGAATCCCGGGTGCCGTTGACAATTTGCTCTATTGCTGCCTTCCGCTCCGATTCCGAAAATAATTTATTGATGCTTAAATGCACAGTATAAAAAGCATGAAGCTGTCAATGGCCATCCTAAGCTGAACGCGCCTTCTCTCGTCAGATCGCAGACTGCTACCCAGCTTAGGGCCCGGTAAGTACTGGCATGGGAGACTGGCTGGGAATCCCGGTTGACATTTTGCTCTATTGCTGCCTTCCGCTCCGATTACGAAAATAATTTATTGATGCTTAAATCCACAGTATACAAGGTGTGAAGCTGTCGACGGCCATCCTAAGCTTAACGCGCCTGCTTTCGTCAGATCGCAGACTGGTACAGATCTTAGGGCCTGGTAAGTACCGGCATGGGACACTGGCTGGGAATCCCGTCTGCCGTTGACATTTTGCTCTGTTGCCACCTTCCGTTCCGATTCCGAAAAGGATTTATTGATGCTTAAATGCACAGTATACAAAGTGTGAAGCTGTCAACGGCCATCCTAAGCTGAACGCTCCTGCTCTCGTCAGATCGCAGACTGCTACCCAGCTTAGGGCCTGGTAAATACCAGCATGGGAGACTGGCTGGGAATCCCGGGTGCAGTTGACATTTTAATCTGTTGCCGCCTTCCGCTCCGATTCGGAAAAGGATTTATTGATGCTTAAATGCACAGTATAAAAAGCATGAAGCTGTCAATGGCCATCCTAAGCTGAACGCGCCTGCTCTCGTCAGATCGCAGACTGCTACGCAGCTTAGGGCCCAGTAAGTACCGGCATGGGAGACTGGCTGGGAATCCCGGGTGCAGTTGAAGTTTCGCTCTGTTGCCGCCTTCCGTTCCGATTCCGAAAAGGATTTATTGATGCTTAAATGCACAGTATAAAAAGCATGAAGCTGTCAATGGCCATCCTAAGCTGAACGCGCCTGCTCTCGTCAGATCGCAGACTGGTACAGATCTTGGGGCCCGGTAAGTATTGGCATGGGACACTGGCTGGGAATCCTTGCTGCCGTTGACATTTTGCTCTGTTGCCGCCTTCCTTTCCGGTTCCGGTTCCGGTTCCGAAAAGGATTTATTGATGCTTAAATGCACAGTATAAAGGGCGAAAAGCTGTCAACGGCCATCCTAAGCTGAACGTGCCTGCTCTCGTCAGATCGCAGACTGCTACCCAGCTTAGGGCCCGGTAAGTACCAGCATGGGAGACTGGCTGGGAATCTCAGGTGTTGTTGACATTTTGCTCTGTAGCGTTGTAGACATTTTGCTCCGATTCCGAAAAGGATTTATTGATGCTTAAATCCACAATATACAGGGTGTGAAGCCGTCTACGGCTATCCTAAGCTGAATGCGCCTGTTCTTGTCAGATCGCAGACTGCTACCTGGCAAGTACGGGCATGGGAGACTGGCTGGCAATCCAAGGTGCTATTGACATTTTGCTCTGTTGCCGCCTTCCTCTCCGATTAAAAAAAATATTTATTGATGCTTAAATCCACAGTATACAAGGCATGAAGATGCCAACGGCCATCCTAAGCTTAACGCGCCTCCTCTCGTCAGATCGCAGACTGCTACCCAGCTTGGGGCCCGGTAAGTACTGGCATGGGAGACTGGCTGGGAATCGCGGGTGCCGTTGACATTTTGCTCTATTGCTGCCTTCCGCTCCGATTCCGAAAAGAATTTATTGATGCTTAAATCCACAGTATACAAGGTGTGAAGCTGTCGACGGCCATCCTAAGTTTAACGCGCCTGCTCTCGTCAGATCGCAGACTGGTACAGATCTTACGGCCCGGTAAGTACCGGCATGGGACACTGGCTGGGAATCCCGGCTGCCGTTGACATTTTGCTCTGTTGCCGCCTTCCGTTCCGATTCCGAAAAGGATTTATTGATGCTTAAATGCACAGTATAAAGGGCGAGAAGCTGTCAACGGCCATCCTAAGCTGAACGTGCCTGCTCTCGTCAGATCGCAGACTGCTACCCAGCTTAGGGCCCGGTAAGTACCAATATGAGAAACTGGCTGGGAATCCCAGGTGTCGTAGACATTTTGCTCTGTTGCCGCCTTCCGCTCCGATTCCGAAAAGGATTTATTGATGCTTAAATCCACAGTATATAGGGTGTGAAGATGTCTACGGCCATCCTAAGCTGAATGCGCCTGTTCTCGTCAGATCGCAGACTGCTACCCAGCTTCGGGCCTGGTAAGTACCAGCATGGGAGACTGGCTGGGAATCCCGAGTACAGTTGACATTTTGCTCTGTTTCTGCTCCGATTCCGAAAATTATTTATTGATGCTTAAATCCACAGTATACAAAGTGTGAAGATGTCAACGGCCATCCTAAGCTGAATGCGCCTGCTCTCGTCAGATTGCAGACTGCTACCCAGCTTAGGGCCTGGTAAGTACCAGCATGGGAGACTGGCTGGGAATCCCGGGTGTAGTTGACAGTTTAATCTGTTGCCGCCTTCCGCTCCGATTCGGAAAAGGATTTATTGATGCTTAAATCCACAATATACAGGGTGTTAAGCTGTCAACGGCCATCCTAAGCCTGAACGTGCCTGCTCTCCTCAGATCGCAGACTGCTGCCCGGCAGATACCGGCATGGGAGACTGGCTGGCAATCCAAGGTGCCATTGACATTTTGCTCTGTTGCCGCCTTCTTCTCCGATTAATAAAAATATTTATTGATGCTTAAATCCACAATATACAAGGCGTAAAGATGTCAACAGCCATCCTAAGCTGAACGCACCTGCTCTCGTCAGATCGCAGACTGCTACCCAGCTTAGGGCCCAGTAAGTACCGGCATGGGAGACTGGCTGGGGATCCCGGGTGCAGTTGACATTTTGCTCTGTTGCCGCCTTCCGCTCCAATTCGGAAAAGGATTTATTGATGCTTAAATGCACAGTATAAAGGGCATGAAGCTGTCAACGGCCATCCTAAGCTGAACGCGCCTGCTCTCGTCAGATCGCAGACTGCTACCCAGCTTAGGGCCCGGTAAGTACCAGCATGGGAGACTGGCTGGGAATCCCAGGTGTTGTTGACATTTTGCTCTGTAGCCGCCTTCCGCTCCGATTCCGAAAAGGATTTATTGATGCTTAAATCCACAGTATACAGGGTGTGAAGCCGTCTACGGCTATCCTAAGCTGAATGTGCCTGTTCTTGTCAGATCGCAGACTGCTGCCCGGTAAGTACGGGCATGGGAGACTGGCTGGCAATCCAAGGTGCTATTGACATTTTGCTCTGTTGCCGCCTTCCTCTCTGATTCCGAAAAGGATTTATTGATGCTTAAATGCACAGTATAAAAAGCATGAAGCTGTCAATGGCCATCCTAAGCTGAACGCGCCTGCTCTCGTCAGATCGCACACTGCTACCCAGCTTAGGGCCCGGTAAGTACTGGCATGGGAGACTGCCTGGGAATCCCGGGTGCCGTTGACATTTTGCTCTATTGCTGCCTTCCGCTCCGATTCCGAAAATAATTAATTGATGCTTAAATCCACAGTATACAAGGTGTGAAGCTGTCGACGGCCATCCTAAGCTTAACGTGCCTGCTCTCGTCAGATCGCAGACTGGTACAGATCTTAGGGCCCGGTAAGTACCGGCATGGAAGACTGGCTGGGAATCCCGGCTGCCGTTGACATTTTGCTATTTTGCCGCCTTCCGTTCCGATTCCGAAAAGGATTTATTGATGCTTAAATGCACAGTATAAAGGGCGAAAAGCTGTCAACGGCCATCCTAAGCTGAACGCGCCTGCTCTCGTCAGATCGCAGACTGCTACCCAGTTTAGGGCCCGGTAAGTGCCAGCATGGGAGACTGGCTGGGCATCCCAGGTGTCGTTGACATTTTGCTCTGTTGCCGCCTTACGCCCGATCCGGAAAGGATTTATTGATGCTTAAATCCACAGTATACAGGGTGTGAAGATGTCTACGGCCATCCTAAGCTGAATGCGCCTGTTCTCGTCAGATCGCAGACTGCTACCCAGCTTCGGGCCTGGTAAGTACCAGCATGGGAGACTGGCTGGGAATCCCGGGTGCAGTTGACATTTTGCTCTGTTTCTGCTCCGATTCCGAAAATTATTTATTGATGCTTAAATCCACAGTATACAAAGTGTGAAGCTGTCAACGGCCATCCAAAGCTGAACGCGCCTGCTCTCGTCAGATCGCAGACTGCTACCCAGCTTAGGGCCTGGTAAGTACCAGCATGGGAGACTGGCTGGGAATCCCGGGTGCAGTTGACATTTTAATCTGTTTCTGCTCTGATTCAGAAAAGGATTTATTGATGCTTAAATCCACAATATACAGGGTGTGATGCTGTCAACGGCCATTCTAAGCCTGAACGTGCCTGCTCTCCTCAGATCGCAGACTGCTGCCCGGCAGATACAGGCATGGGAGACTGGCTGGCAATCCAAGGTGCCGTTGACATTTTGCTCTGTTGCCGCCTTCTTCTCCGAATAATAAAAATATTTATTGATGCTTAAATCCACAATATACAAGGCGTGAAGATGTAAACGGCCATCCTAAGCTGAACGCGCCTGCTCTCGTCAGATTGCAGACTGCTACCTAACTTAGGGCCCGGTAAGTACTGGCATGGGAGACTGGCTGGGAATCCCGGGTGCCATTGACATTTTGCTCTATTGCTGCCTTCCGTTCCGATTCCGAAAAGGATTTATTGATGCTTAAATGCACAGTATAAAGGGCGAAAAGCTGTCAACGGCCATCCTAAGCTGAACGCGCCTGCTCTCGTCAGATCGCAGACTGCTACCCAGTTTAGGGCCCGGTAAGTGCCAGCATGGGAGACTGGCTGGGCATCCCAGGTGTCGTTGACATTTTGCTCTGTTGCCGCCTTACGCCCGATCCGGAAAGGATTTATTGATGCTTAAATCCACAGTATACAGGGTGTGAAGATGTCTACGGCCATCCTAAGCTGAATGCGCCTGTTCTCGTCAGATCGCAGACTGCTACCCAGCTTCGGGCCTGGTAAGTACCAGCATGGGAGACTGGCTGGGAATCCCGGGTGCAGTTGACATTTTGCTCTGTTTCTGCTCCGATTCCGAAAATTATTTATTGATGCTTAAATCCACAGTATACAAAGTGTGAAGCTGTCAACGGCCATCCAAAGCTGAACGCGCCTGCTCTCGTCAGATCGCAGACTGCTACCCAGCTTAGGGCCTGGTAAGTACCAGCATGGGAGACTGGCTGGGAATCCCGGGTGCAAATGACATTTTAATCTGTTTCTGCTCTGATTCAGAAAAGGATTTATTGATGCTTAAATCCACAATATACAGGGTGTGATGCTGTCAACGGCCATTCTAAGCCTGAACGTGCCTGCTCTCCTCAGATCGCAGACTGCTGCCCGGCAGATACAGGCATGGGAGACTGGCTGGCAATCCAAGGTGCCGTTGACATTTTGCTCTGTTGCCGCCTTCTTCTCCGAATAATAAAAATATTTATTGATGCTTAAATCCACAATATACAAGGCGTGAAGATGTTAACGGCCATCCTAAGCTGAACGCGCCTGCTCTCGTCAGATTGCAGACTGCTACCTAACTTAGGGCCCGGTAAGTACTGGCATGGGAGACTGGCTGGGAATCCCGGGTGCCATTGACATTTTGCTCTATTGCTGCCTTCCGCTCCGATTCCGAAAATAATTTATTGATGCTTAAATCCACAGTATACAAGGTGTGAAGCTGTCGACGGCCATCCTAAGCTGAACGCGCCTGCTCTCGTCAGATCGCAGACTGGTACAGATCTTAGGGCCCGGTAAGTACCTGCATGGGACACTGGCTGGGAATCCCGTCTGCCGTTGACATTTTGCTCTGTTGCCGCCTTCCGTTCCGATTCCGAAAAGGATTTATTGATGCTTAAATTCACAGTATAAAGGGCGAGAAGCTGTCAACGGCCGTCCTAAGCTGAACGCGCCTGCTCTCGTCAGATCACAGACTGCTACTCAGCTTAGGGCCCGGTAAGTACCAGCATGGGAGACTGGCTGGGAATCCCAGGTGTCGTTGACATTTTGCTCTGTTGCCGCCTTCCGCTCTGATTCCAAAAAGGATTTATTGATGCTTAAATCCACAGTATACAGGGTGTGAAGATGTCTACGGCCCTCCTAAGCTGAATGTGCCTGTTCTTGTCAGATCGCAGACTGCTACCCAGCTTCGGGCCTGGTAAGTACCAGCGTGGGAGACTGGCTGGGAATCCAGGGTGCCGTTGACATTTTGCTATTTTGCCGCCTTCCGTTCCGATTCTGAAAAGGATTTATTGATGCTTAAATGCACAGTATAAAGGGCGAAACGCTGTCAACGGCCATCCTAAGCTGAATGCGCCTGCTCTTGTCAGATCGCAGACTGCTACCCAGTTTTGGGCCCGGAAAGTTCCAGCATGGGAGACTGGCTGGGCATCCCAGGTGTCGTTGGCATTTTGCTCTGTTGCCGCCTTACGCTCCGATTCCGAAAAGGATTTATTGATGCTTAAATCCACAGTATACAGGGTGTGAAGATGTTTACGGCCATCCTAAGCTGAATGCGCCTGTTCTCGTCAGATCGCAGACTGTTACCCAGCTTCGGGCCTGGTAAGTACCAGCATGGGAGACTGGCTTGGAATCCCGGGTGCAGTTGACATTTTGCTCTGTTTCTGCTCCGATTCCGAAAATTATTTATTGATGCTTAAATCCACAGTATACAAAGTGCGAAGCTGTCAACGGCCATCCTAAGCTGAACGCGCCTGCTCTCGTCATATCGCAGACTGCTACCCAGCTTAGGGCCCGGTAAGTAACAGCATGGGAGACCAGCTGGGAATCCCAGGTGTCGTTGACATTTTGCTCTGTTGCCGCCTTACGCTCCGATTCCGAAAAGGATTTATTGATGCTTAAATCCACAGTATACAGGGTGTGAAGATGTCCAAGGCCATCCTAAGCTGAATGCGCCTGTTCTCATCAGATCGCAGACTGCTACTCAGCTTCGGGCCTGGTAAGTACCAGCATGGGAGACTGGCTGGGAATCCCGAGTGCAGTTGACATTTTGCTCTATTGCTGCCTTCCGCTCCGATTCCGAAAATAATTTATTGATGCTTAAATCCACAGTATACAAGGTGTGAAGCTGTCGACGGCCATCCTAAGCTTAACGCGCCTGCTCTCGTCAGATCGCAGACTGGTACAGATCTTAGGGCCCGGTAAGTACCTGCATGGGACACTGGCTGGGAATCCCGGCTGCCGTTGACATTTTGCTCTGTTGCCGCCTTCCGTTCCGATTCCGAAAAGGATTTATTGATGCTTAAATGCACAGTATAAAGGGCAAGAAGCTGTCAACGGCCGTCCTAAGCTGAACGCGCCTGCTCTCGTTAGATCGCAGACTGCTACTCAGCTTAGGGCCCAGTAAGTACCAGCATGGGAGACTGGCTGGGAATCCCAGGTGTCGTTGACATTTTGCTCTGTTGCCGCCTTCTGCTCCGATTCCAAAAAGGATTTATTGATGCTTAAATCCACAGTATACAGGGTGTGAAGATGTCTACGGCCATCCTAAGCTGAATGCGCCTGTTCTCGTCAGATCGCAGACTGCTACCCAGCTTCGGGCCTGGTAAGTACCAGCGTGGGAGACTGGCTGGGAATCCTGGGTGCAGTTGACATTTTGCTCTGTTTCTGCTCCGATTCCGAAAATTATTTATTGATGCTTAAATCCACAGTATACAAAGTGTGAAACTGTCAACGGCCATCCTAAGCTGAACGCGCCTGCTCTCGTCAGATCGCAGACTGCTACCCAGCTTAGGGCCTGGTAAGTACCAGCATGGGAGACTGGCTGGGAATCCCGGGTGCAGTTGACATTTTAATCTGTTGCCGCCTTCCGCTCCGATTCGGAAAAGGATTTTTTGATGCTTAAATCCACAATATACAGGGTGTGAAGCTGTCAACGGCCATCCTAAGCCTGAACGTGCCTGCTCTCCTCAGATCGCAGACTGTTGCCCGGCAGTTACCGGCATGGGAGACTGGCTGGCAATCCAAGGTGCCATTGACATTTTGCTCTGTTGCCGCCTTCCTCTCCGATTAATAAAAATATTTATTGATGCTTAAATCCACAATATACAAGGCGTGAAGATGTCAACGGCCATCCTAAGCTGAACGCGCCTGCTCTCGTCAGATCGCAGACTGCTACCCAGCTTAGGGCCCAGTAAGTACCGGCATGGGAGACTGGCTGGGAAACCCGGATGCAGTTGACATTTTGCTCTGTTGCCGCCTTCCGTTCCGATTCCGAAAAGGATTTATTGATGCTTAAATGCACAGTATAAAAAGCATGAAGCTGTCAATGGCCATCCTAAGCTGAACGTGCCTGCTTTCGTCAGATCGCAGACTGCTACCCATCTTAGGGCCCGGTAAGTACTGGCATGGGAGACTGGCTGGGAATCCCGGTTGACATTTTGCTCTATTGCTGCCTTCCGCTCCGATAACGAAAAGAATTTATTGATGCTTAAATCCACAGTATACAAGGTGTGAAGCTGTCGACGGCCATCCTAAGCTTAACGCGCCTGCTCTCGTCAGATCGCAGACTGCTACCCAGCTTAGGGCCCGGTAAGTACAAGCATGAGAGACTGGCTGGGAATCCCAGGTGTCGTAGACATTTTGCTCTGTTGCCGCCTTCCGCTCCGATTCCGAAAAGGATTTATTGATGCTTAAATCCACAGTATAAAGGGTGTGAAGATGTCTACGGCCATCCTAAGCTGAATGCGCCTGTTCTCGTCAGATCGCAGACTGCTACCCAGCTTAGGGCCCGGTAAGTACCAGCATGGGAGACTGGCTGGGAATCCCGGGTGCAGTTAACATTTTAATCTGTTGCCGCCTTCCGCTCCGATTCGGAAAAGGATTTATTGATGCTTAAATCCACAATATACAGGGTGTGAAGCTGTCAACGGCCATCCTAAGCCTGAACGTGCCTGCTCTCCTCAGATCGCAGACTGCTGTCCGGCAGATACCGGCATGGGAGACTGGCTGGCAATCCAAGGTGCCATTGACATTTTGCTCTGTTGCCGCCTTCTTCTCCGATTAATAAAAATATTTATTGATGCTTAAGTCCACAATATACAAGGCGTAAAGATGTCAACAGCCATCCTAAGCTAAACGCGCCTCCTCTCGTCAGATCGCAGACTGCTACCCAGCTTAGGGCCCAGTAAGTACCGGCATGGGAGACTGGCTGGGAATCCCGGGTGCAGTTGACATTTTGCTCTGTTGCCGCCTTCCGCTCCGATTCGGAAAAGGATTTATTGATGCTTAAATGCACAGTATAAAGGGAGTGAAGCTGTCAACGGCCATCCTAAGCTGAACGCACCTGCTCTCGTCAGATTGCAGACTGCTACCCAGCTTAGGGCCTGGTAAGTACCAGCATGGGAGACTGGCTTTGAATCCCAGATGTTGTTGACATTTTGCTCTGTAGCCGCCTTCTGCTCCAATTCCGAAAAGGATTTATTGATGCTTAAATCCACAGTATACAGGGTGTGAAGCCGTCTACGGCTATCCTAAGCTTAATGTGCCTGTTCTTGTCAGATCGCAGACTGCTGCCCGGCAAGTACGGGCATGGGAGACTGGCTGGCAATCCAAGGTGCTATTGACATTTTGCTCTGTTGCCGCCTTCCTCTCTGATCCCGAAAAGGATTTATTGATGCTTAAATGCACAGTATAAAAAGCATGAAGCTGTCAATGGCCATCCTAAGCTGAACGCGCCTGCTCTCGTCAGATCGCAGACTGCTACCCAGCTTAGGGCCTGGTAAGTACTGGCATGGGAGACTGGCTGGGAATCCCGGGTGCCGTTGACATTTTGCTCTATTGCTGCCTTCCGCTCCGATTCCGAAAATAATTTATTGATGCTTAAATCCACAGTATACAAGGTGTGAAGCTGTCGACGGCCATCCTAAGCCTGAACGTGCCTGCTCTCCTCAGATCGCAGACTGCTGCCCGGCAGTTACCGGCATGGGAGACTGGCTGGCAATCCAAGGTGCCATTGACATTTTGCTCTGTTGCCGCCTTCCTCTCCGATTAATAAAAATATTTATTGATGCTTAAATCCACAATATACAAGGCGTGAAGATGTCAATATCCATCCTAAGTTGAACGTGCCTGCTCTCGTCAGATCGCAGACTGCTTCCCAGCTTAGGGCCCAGTAAGTACCGGCATGGGAGACTGGCTGGGAATCCCGGGTGCAGTTGACATTTTGCTCTGTTGCCGCCTTCCGTTCCGATTACGAAAAGGATTTATTGATGCTTAAATGCACCGTATAAAAAGCATGAAGCTGTCAATGGCCATCCTAAGCTGAACGCGCCTGCTCTCGTCATATCACAGACTGCTACCCAGCTTAGGGCCCGGTAAGTACTGGCATGGGAGGCTGGCTGGGAATCCCGGTTGCCGTTGACATTTTGCTCTATTGCTCCGATTCCGAAAAGAATTTATTGATGCTTAAATCCACAGTATACAAGGTGTGAAGCTGTCGACGGCCATCCTAAGCTTAACGCGCCTGCTCGCGTCAGATCGCAGACTGGTACAGATCTTAGGGCCCGGTAAGTACCGGCATGGGAGACTGGCTGGGAATCCCAGGTGCAGTTGCCATTTTGCTATTTTGCCGCCTTCCGTTCCGATTCCGAAAAGGATTTATTGATGCTTAAATGCACAGTATAAAGGGCAAAAAGCTGTGAACGGCCATCCTAAGCTGAACGCGCCTGCTCTTGTCAGATCGCAGACTGTTACCCAGTTTAGGGCCCGGCAAGTACCAGCATGGGAGACTGGCTGGGAATCCCAGGTGTTGTTGACATTTTGCTTTGTTGCCGCCTTCCGCTCCGATTCCAAAAAGGATTTATTGATGCTTAAATCCACAGTATACAGGGTGTGAAGATGTCTACGGCCATCCGAAGCTGAATGCGCCTGTTCTCGTCAGATCGCAGGCTGCTACCCAGCTTCGGGCCTGGTAAGTACCAGCATAGGAGACTGTCTGGGAATCCCGGGTGCAGTTGACATTTTGCTCTGTTTCTGCTCCGATTCCGAAAATTATTTATTGATGCTTAAATCCACAGTATACAAAGCGTGAAACTGTCAACGGCCATCCTAAGCCTGAACGTGCCTGCTCTCCTCAGATCGCAGACTGCTGCCCGGCAGTTACCGGCATGAGAGACTGGCTGGCAATCCAAGGTGCCATTGACATTTTGCTCTGTTGCCGCCTTCCTCTCCGATTAATAAAAATATTTATTGATGCTTAAATCCACAATATACAAGGCGTGAAGATGTCAACGGCCATCCTAAGCTGAACGCGCCTGCTCTCGTCAGATCGCAGACTGCTACCCAGCTTAGGGCCCGGTAAGTACCAGCATGGGAGACTGGCTGGGAATCCCGGGTGCAGTTGACATTTTGCTCTGTTGCCGCCTTCCGTTCCGTTCCGATTCCGAAAAGGATTTATTGATGCTTAAATGCATAGTATAAAAAGCATGAAGCTATCAATGGCCATCCTAAGCTGAACGTGCCTGCTCTCGTCAGATCGCAGACTGCTACCCAGCTTAGGGCCCGGTAAGTACTGGCATGGGAGACTGGCTGGGAATCCCGGTTGCCGTTGACATTTTGCTCTATTGCTGCCTTCCGCTCCGATTCCGAAAATAATTTATTGATGCTTAAATCCACAGTATACAAGGTGTGAAGCTGTCGACGGCCATCCTAAGCTTAACGCGCCTGCTCTCGTCAGATCACAGACTGGTACAGATCTTAGGGCCCGGTAAGTACCGGCATGGGACACTGGCTGGGAATCCCGGCTGCCGTTGACATTTTGCTCTGTTGCCGCCTTCTGTTCCAATTCCGAAAAGGATTTATTGATGCTTAAATGCACAGTATACAAAGTGTGAAGCTGTCAACGGCCATCCTAAGCTGTACGCGCCTGCTCTCGTCAGATCGCAGACTGCTACCCAGCTTCGGGCATGGTAAGTACCAGCATGGGAGACTGGCTGGGAACCCCGGGTGCAGTTGACATTTTGCTCTGTTTCTGCTCCGATTCCGAAAATTATTTATTGATGCTTAAATCCACAGTATACAAAGCGTGAAACTGTCAACGGCCATCCTAAGCTGAACGCGCCTGCTCTCGTCAGATCGCAGACTGCTACCCAGCTTCGGGCATGGTAAGTACCAGCATGGGAGACTGGCTGGGAATCCCGGGTGCAGTTGACATTTTGCTCTGTTTCTGCTCCGATTCCGAAAATTATTTATTGATGCTTAAATCAACAGTATACAAAGTGTGAAGCTGTCAACGGCCATCCTAAGCTGAACGCACCTGCTCTCCTCAGATCACAGACTGCTGCCCGGCAGTTACCGGCATGGGAGACTGGCTGGCAATCCAAGGTGCCATTGACATTTTGTTCTGTTGCCGCCTTCCGCTCCGATTCGGAAAAGGATTTATTGATGCTTAAATCCACAATATACAGGGTGTGAAGCTGTCAACGGCCATCCTAAGCCTGAACGTGCCTGCTCTCCTCAGATCGCAGACTGCTGCCCGGCAGTTAGCGGCATGGGGGACTGGCTGGCAATCCAAGTTGCCATTGACATTTTGCTCTGTAGCCGCCTTCCGCTCCGATTCCGAAAATGATTTATTGATGCTTAAATCCACAGTATACAGGGTGTGAAGCCGTCTACGGCTATCCTAAGCTGAATGTGCCTGTTCTTGTCAGATCGCAGACTGATGCACGGCAAGTACGGGCATGGGAGACTGGCTGGCAATCCAAGGTGCTGTTGACATTTTGCTCTGTTGCCGCCTTCCTCTCCGATTAAAAAAATATTTATTGATGCTTAAATCCACAGTATACAAGGCGTGAAGATGTCAACGGCCATCCAAAGCTTAACGCGCCTGCTCTCGTCAGATCGCAGACTGCTACCCAGCTTCGGGCCCGGTAAGTACTGGCATGGGAGACTGGCTGGGAATCCCGGGTGCCGTTGACATTTTGCTCTATTGCTGCCTTCCGCTCCGATTCCGAAAATAATTTATTGATGCTTAAATCCACAGTATACAAGGTGTGAAGCTGTCGACGGCCATCCTAAACTGAACGCGCCTGCTCTCCTCAGATCGCAGACTGCTGCCCGGCAGATACCGGCATGGGAGACTGGCTGGCAATCCAAGTTTCCATTGACATTTTGCTCTGTTGCCACCTTCCTCTCCGATTAATAAAAATATTTATTGATGCTTAAATCCACAATATACAAGGCGGGAAGATGTCAACGGCCATCCTAAACTGAACGCGCCTGCTCTCGTCAGATTGCAGACTGCTACCCAGCTTAGGGCCCAGTAAGTACCGGCATGGGAGACTGGCTGGGAATCCCGGGTGCAGTTGACATTTTGCTCTGTTGCCGCCTTCCGTTCCGATTCCGAAAAGGATTTATTGATGCTTAAATGCACAGTATAAAATTCATGAAGCTGTCAATGGCCATCCTAAGCTGAACGCGCCTGCTCTCGTCAGATCAAAGACTGCTACCCAGCTTAGGGCCCGGTAAGTACTGGCATGGGAGACTGGCTGGGAATCCCGGTTGCCGTTGACATTTTGCTCTATTGCTGCCTTCCGCTCCGATTCCGAAAAGAATTTATTGATGCTTAAATCCACAGTATACAAGGTGTGAAGCTGTCGACGGCCATACTAAGCTTAACGCGCCTGCTCTCGTCAGATCGCAGACTGGTACAGATCTTAGGGCCCGGTAAGTACCGGCATGGGACACTGGCTGGGAATCCCGGCTGCCGTTGACATTTTGCTCTGTTGCCGCCTTCCGTTCCGATTCGGAAAAGGATTTATTGATGCTTAAATGCACAGTATACAAAGTGTGAAGCTGTCAACGGCCATTCTAAGCTGAACGCGCCTGCTCTCGTCAGATCGCAGATTGCTACCCAGCTTAGGGCCTGGTAAGTACCAGCATGGGAGACTGGCTGGAAATCCCGGGTGCAGTTGACATTTTAATCTGTTGCCGCCTTCCGCTCCGATTCGGAAAAGGATTTATTGATGCTTAAATGCACAGTATAAAGGTTGTGAAGCTGTCAACGGCCATCCTAAGCTGAACGCGCCTGCTCTCGTCAGATCGCAGACTGCTACCCAGCTTAGGGCCCGGTAAGTACCAGCATGGGAGACTGGCTGGGAATCTCAGGTGTTGTTGACATTTTGCTCTGTAGCTCTGTAGACATTTTGCTTCGATTCCGAAAAGGATTTATTGATGCTTAAATACACAGTATACAGGGTGTGAAGCCGTCTACGGCTATCCTAAGCTGAATGCGCCTGTTCTTGTCAGATCGCAGACTGCTGCCCGGCAAGTACGGGCATGGGAGACTGGCTGGCAATACAAGGTGCTATTGACATTTTGCTCTGTTGCCGCCTTCCTCTCCGATTAAAAAAAAATATTTATTGATGCTTAAATCCACAGTATACAAGGCGTGAGGATGTCAACGGCCATCCTAAGCTGAACGCGCCTGCTCTCGTCAGATCGCAGACTGCTACGCAGCTTAGGGCCCAGTAAGTACCGGCATGGGAGACTGGCTGGGAATCCCGGGTGCAGTTGACATTTTGCTCTGTTGCCGCCTTCCGTTCCGATTCCGAAAAGGATTTATTGATGCTTAAATGCACAGTATAAAAAGCATGAATTTGTCAATGGCCATCCTAAGCTGAACGTGCCTGCTCTCGTCAGATCGCAGACTGCTACCCAGCTTAGGGCCCGGTAAGTATTGGCATGGGAGACTGGCTGGGAATCCCGGGTGCCGTTGACATTTTGCTCTATTGCTGCCTTCCGCTCCGATTCCGAAAATAATTTATTGATGCTTAAATCCACAGTATACAAGGTGTGAAGCTGTCGACGGCCATCCTAAGCTTAACGCGCCTGCTCTCGTCAGATCGCAGACTGGTACAGATCTTAGGGCCCGGTAAGTACCGGCATGGGACACTGGCTGGGAATCCCGGCTGCCGTTGACATTTTGCTCTGTTGCCGCCTTCCGTTCCGATTCCGAAAAGGATTTATTGATGCTTAAATGCACAGTATAAATAGCGAGAAGCTGTCAACGGCCATCCTAAGCTGAACGCGCCTGCTCTCGTCAGATCGCAGACTGCTACCCAGCTTAGGGCCCGGTAAGTACCAGCATGGGAGACTGGCTGGGAATCCCAGGTGTCGTTGACATTTTGTTCTGTTGCCGCCTTCCGCTCCGATTCCGAAAAGGATTTATTGATGCTTAAATCCACAGTATACAAAGTGTGAAGCTGTCAACGGCCATCCTAAGCTGAACGCGCCTGCTCTCGTCAGATCGCAGACTGCTACCCAGCTTAGGGCCTGGTAAGTACCAGCATGGGAGACTGGCTGGGAATCCCGGGTGCAGTTGACATTTTGTTCTGTTGCCGCCTTCCGCTCCGATTCGGAAAAGGAATTATTGATGCTTAAATACACAATATACAGGGTGTGAAGCTGTCAACGGCCATCCTAAGCCTGAACGTGCCTGCTCTCCTCAGATCGCAGACTGCTGCCCGACAGTTACCGGCATGGGAGACTGGCTGGCAATCCAAGGTGCCATTGACATTTTGCTCTGTTGCCGTCTTCCTCTCCGATTAATAAAAATATTTATTGATGCTTAAATCCACAATATACAAGGCGTGAAGATGTCAATGGCCATCCTAAGCTGAACGTGCCTGCTCTCGTCAGATCGCAGACTGCTACCCAGCTTAGGGCCCAGTAAGTACCGGCATGGGAGACTGGCTAGGAATCCCGGGTGCAGATGACATTTTGCTCTGTTGTCGCCTTCCGTTCCGATTCCGAAAAGGATTTATTGATGCTTAAATGCACAGTATAAAAAGCATGAAGCTGTCAATGGCCATCCTAAGCTGAACGCGCCTGCTCTCGTCAGATCGCAGACTGATACCCAGCTTAGGGCCTGGTAAGTACCAGCATGGGAGACTGGCTGGGAGTCCCGGGTGCAGTTGACATTTTAATCTGTTGCCGCCTTCCGCTCTGATTCGGAAAAGGATTTATTGATGCTTAAATCCACAATATAAAGGGCGTGAAGCTGTCAACGGCTATCCTAAACTGAACCCGCCTGCTCTCGTCAGATCGCAGACTGCTACCCAGCTTAGGGCCCGATAAGTACCAGCATGGGAGACTGGCTGGGAATCCCAGGTGTTGTTGACATTTTGCTCTGTTGCCGCCTTCCTCTCTGATTCCGAAAATGATTTATTGATGCTTAAATCCACAGTATACAGGGTGTGAAGCCGTCTACGGCTATCCTAAGCTGAATGTGCCTGTTCTTGTCAGATCGCAGACTGCTGCACGGCAAGTACGAGCATGGGAGACTGGATGGCAATCCAAGGTGCTGTTGACATTTTGCTCTGTTGCCGCCTTCCTCTCCGATTAAAAAAATATTTATTGATGCTTAAATCCACAGTATACAAGGCGTGAAGCTGTCGACGGCCATCCTAAGCTTAACGCGCCTGCTCTCGTCAGATCGCAGACTGGTACAGATCTTAGGGCCCGGTAAGTACCGGCATGGGACACTGGCTGGGAATCCCGGCTGCCGTTGACATTTTGCTCTGTTGCCGCCTTCCGTTCCGATTCCTAAAAAGGATTTATTGATGCTTAAATGCACAGTATACA
Organism: Hyla sarda; assembly: GCF_029499605.1. Taxonomy (NCBI): domain Eukaryota; kingdom Metazoa; phylum Chordata; class Amphibia; order Anura; family Hylidae; genus Hyla; species Hyla sarda. The sequence goes on from NC_079189.1 coordinate 259,895,937, forward strand.
AAGTGTGAAGCTGTCAACGGCCATCCTAAGCTGAACGCGCCTGCTCTCGTCAGATCGCAGACTGCTACCCAGCTTAGGGCCTGGTAAGTACCAGCATGGGAGACTGGCTGGGAATCCCGGGTGCAGTTGACATTTTAATCTGTTGCCGCCTTCCGCTCCGATTCGGAAAAGGATTTATTGATGCTTAAATGCACAGTATAAAGGGCATGAAGCTGTCAACGGCCATCCTAAGCTGAACGCGCCTGCTCTCGTCAGATCGCCGACTGCTACCCAGCTTAGGGCCCGGTAAGTACCAGCATGGGAGACTGGCTGGGAATCCCAGGTGTCGTTGACATTTTGCTCTGTTGCCGCCTTCCGCTCCGATTCCGAAAAGGATTTATTGATGCTTAAATCCACAGTATACAGGGTGTGAAGATGTCTACGGCCATCCTAAGCTGAATGCGCCTGTTCTTGTCAGATCGCAGACTTCTGCCCGGCAAGTACGGGCATGGGAGACTGGCTGGCAATCCAAGGTGCTATTGACATTTTGCTCTGTTGCCGCCTTCCTCTCTGATTCCGAAAAGGATTTATTGATGCTTAAATCCACAGTATACAGGGTGTGAAGCCGTCTACGGCTATCCTAAGCTGAATGCGCCTGTTCTTGTCAGATCGCAGACTGCTGCCCGGCAAGTACGGGCATGGGAGACTGGCTGGCAATCCAAGGTGCTATTGACATTTTGCTCTGTTGCCGCCTTCCTCTCCGATTAAAAAAATATTTATTGATCCTTAAATGCACAGTATACAAAGTGTGAAGCTGTCAACGGCCATCCTAAGCTGAACGCGCCTGCTCTTGTCAGATCGCAGACTGCTACCCAGCTTCGGGCCCGGTAAGTACTGGCATGGGAGACTGGCTGGGTATCCCGGTTGCCGTTGACATTCTGCTCTATTGCTGCCTTCCGCTCCGATTCCGAAAATAATTTATTGATGTTTAAATCCACAGTATACAAGGTGTGAAGCTGTCAACGGCCATCCTAAGCTGAACGCGCCTGCTCTCGTCAGATTGCAGACTGCTACTTAACTTAGGGCCCGGTAAGTACCAGCATGGGAGACTGGCTGGGAATCCCAGGTGTCGTTGACATTTTGCTCTGTTGCCGCCTTCCGCTCCGATTCGGAAAAGGATTTATTGATGCTTAAATCCACAGTATACAGGGTGTGAAGCCGTCTACGGCTATCCTAAGCTGAATGTGCCTGTTCTTGTCAGATCGCAGACTGCTGCCCGGCAAGTACGGGCATGGGAGACTGGCTGGAAATCCAAGGTGCTATTGACATTTTGCTCTGTTGCCGCCTTTCTCTCCGATTCCGAAAAGGATTTATTGATGCTTAAATGCACAGTATAAAAAGCATGAAGCTGTCAATGGCCATCCTAAGCTGAACGCGCCTGCTCTCGACAGATCGCAGACTGCTACCCAGCTTAGGGCCCGGTAAGTACTGGCATGGGAGACTGGCTGGGAATCCCGGGTGCCGTTGACATTTTGCTCTATTGCTGCCTTCCGCTCCGATTCCGAAAAGAATTTATTGATGCTTAAATCCACAGTATACAAGGTGTGAAGCTGTCGACGGCCATCCTAAGCTGAACGCGCCTGCTCTCGTCAGATCACAGACTGCTACCCAGCTTAGGGCCCGGTAAGTACCAGCATGGGAGACTGGCTGGGAATCCCAGGTGTCGTTGACATTTTGCTCTGTTGCCGCCTTCCGCTCCGATTCCGAAAAGGATTTATTGATGCTTAAATCCACAGTATACAAAGCGTGAAGCTGTCAACGGCCATCCTAAAATGAATGCGCCTGTTCTCGTCAGATCGCAGACTGCTACCCAACTTCGGGCCTGGTAAGTAACATCATGGGAGACTGGCTGGGAATCCCGAGTGCAGTTGACATTTTGCTCTGTTTCTGCTCCGATTCCGAAAATTATTTATTGATGCTTAAATCCACAGTATACAAAGTGTGAAGCTGTCAACGGCCATCTTAAGCTGAACGCGCCTGCTCTTGTCAGATCGCAGACTGCTAACCAGCTTAGGTCCTGGTAAGTACCAGCATGGGAGACTGGCTGGGAATCCCGGGTGCAGTTGACATTTTAATCTGTTGCCGCCTTCCGCTCCGATTTGGAAAAGGATTTATTGATGCTTAAATCCACAATATACAGGGTTTGAAGCTGTCAACGGCAATCCTAAGCCTGAACGTGCCTGCTCTCCTCAGATCGCAGACTGCTGCCCGTCAGTTACCGGCATGGGAGACTGGCTGGCAATCCAAGGTGCCATTGATATTTTGCTCTGTTGCCGCCTTCCTCTCCGATTAATAAAAATATTTATTGATGCTTAAATCCACAATATACAAGGCGTGAAGATGTCAACGGCCATCCTAAGCTGAACGTGCCTGCTCTCGTCAGATCGCAGACTGCTACCCAGCTTAGGGCCCAGTAAGTACCGGCATGGGAGACTGGCTGGGAATCCCAGGTGCAGTTGACATTTTGCTCTGTTGCCGCCTTCCGTTCCGATTCCGAAAAGGATTTATTGATGCTTAAATGCACAGTATAAAAAGCATGAAGCAGTCAATGGCCATCCTAAGCTGAACGCGCCTGCTCTAGTCAGATCGCAGACTGCTACCCAGCTTAGGGCCCGGTAAGTACTGGCCCGGTAAGTACTGGCATGGGAGACTGGCTGGGAATCCCGGGTGCCGTTGCCATTTTGCTCTATTGCTGCCTTCCGCTCCGATTCTCGAAAATAATTTATTGATGCTTAAATCCACAGTATACAAGGTGTGAAGCTGTCGACGGCCATCCTAAGCTTAACGCGCCTGCTCATGTCAGATCGCAGACTGGTACAGATCTTAGGGCCCGGTTAGTACCGGCATGGGACACTGGCTGGGAATCCCGGCTGCCGTTGACATTTTGCTCTTTTGCCGCCTTCCGTTCCGATTCCGGAAAGGATTTATTGATGCTTAAATGCACAGTATAAAGGGCAAGAAACTGTCAACGGCCATCCTAAGCTGAATGCGCCTGCTCTTGTCAGGTTGCAGACTGCTACCCAGCTTAGGGCCCGGTAAGTACCAGCATGGGAGACTGGCTGGGAATCCCAGGTGTCCTTGACATTTTGCTCTGTTGCCGCCTTCCGCTCCGATTCCGAAAAGGATTTATTGATGCTTAAATCCACAGTATACAGGGTGTGAAGCCGTCTACGGCTATCCTAAGCTGAATGCGCCTGTTCTTGTCAGATCGCAGACTGCTGCCCGGCATGTACGGGCATGGGAGACTGGCTGGCAATCCAAGGTGCTAGTGACATTTTGCTCTGTTGCCGCCTTCCTCTCCGATTAAAAAAAATATTTATTGATGCTTAAATCCACAGTATACAAGGCGTGAAGATGTCAACGGCCATCCTAAGCTGAACGCGCCTGCTCTCGTCAGATCGCAGACTGCTACGCAGCTTAGGGCCCAGTAAGTACTGGCATGGGAGACTGGCTGGGAATCCCGGGTGCAGTTGCCATTTTGCTCTGTTGCCGCCTTCCGTTTCGATTCCCGAAAAGGATTTATTGATGATTAAATGCACAGTATAAAAAGCATGAAGCTGTCAATGGCCATCCTAAGCTGAACTCGCCTGCTCTTGTCAGATCGCAGACTGCTACCCAGCTTAGGGCCCGGTAAGTACTGGCATTTGAGACTGGCTGGGAATCCCGGGTGCTGTTGACATTTTGCTCTATTGCTGCCTTCCGCTCCGATTCCGAAAAGAATTTATTGATGCTTAAATCCACAGTATACAAGGTGTGAAGCTGTCGACGGCCATCCTAAGCTTAACGCGCCTGCTCTTGTCAGATCGCAGAATGGTACAGATCTAAGGGCCCGGTAAGTACCGGCATGGGACACTGGTTGGGAATCCCGGCTGCCGTTGACATTTTGCTCTGTTGCCGCCTTCCGTTCCGATTCCGAAAAGGATTTATTGATGCTTAAATGCACAGTATAAAGGGCGAGAAGCTGTCAACGGCCATCCTAAGCTGAACGCGCCTGCTCTCGGCAGATCGCAGACTGCTACCCAGCTTAGGGCCCGGTAAGTACCAGCATGGGAGACTGGCTGGGAATCCCAGGTGTCGTTGACGTTTTGCTCTGTTGCCGCCTTCCGATCCGATTCCGAAAAGGATTTATTGATGCTTAAATCCACAGTATACAGGGTGTGAAGATGTCTACGGCCATCCTAAGCTGAATGCGCCTGTTCTCGTCAGATCACAGACTGCTACCCAGCTTCGGGCCCAGTAAGTACCAGCATGTGAGACTGGCTGGGAATCCCGAGTGCAGTTGACATTTTGCTCTGTTTCTGCTCCGATTCCGAAAATTATTTATTGATGCTTAAATCCACAGTATACAAAGTGTGAAGCTGTCAACGGTCATCCTAAGCTGAACGCGCCTGCTCTCGTCAGGTCGCAGACTGCTACCCAGCTTAGGGCCTGGTAAGTACCGGCATGGGAGACTGGCTGGGAATCCCAGGTGCAGTTGACATTTTAATCTGTTGCCGCCTTCCGCTCCGATTCGGAAAAGGATCTATTGATGCTTAAATCCACAATATACAGGGTGTGAAGCTGTCAACGGCCATCCTAACCCTGAACGTGCCTGCTCTCCTCAGATCGCAGACTGCTGCCCGGCAGATACCGGCATGGGAGACTGGCTGGCAATCCAAGGTGCCATTGACATTTTGCTCTGTTGCCACCTTCTTCTCCGATTAATAAAAATATTTATTGATGCTTAAATCCACAATATACAAGGCGTAAAGATGTCAACGGCCATCCTAAGCTGAACGCTCCTGCTCTCGTCAGATCGCAGACTGCTACCCAGCTTAGGGCCCAGTAAGTACCGGCATGGGAGACTGGCTGGCAATCCCGGGTGCAGTTGACATTTTGCTCTGTTGCCGCCTTCCGCTCCGATTCGGAAAAGGATTTATTGATGCTTAAATGCACAGTATAAAGGGCATGACACTGTCAACGGCCATCGTAAGCTGAACGCGCCTGCTCTCGTCAGATCGCAGACTGCTACCCAGCTTAGGGCCCGGTAAGTACCAGCATGGGAGACTGGCTGGGAATCCCAGCTGTTGTTGACATTTTGCTCTGTAGCCGCTTTCCGCTCCGATTCCGAAAAGGATTTATTGATGCTTAAATCCACAGTATACAGGGTGTGAAGCCGTCTACGGCTATCCTAAGCTGAATGTGCCCGTTCTTGTCAGATCGCAGACTGCTGCCCGGCAAGTACGGGCATGGGAGACTGGCTGGAAATCCAAGGTGCTATTGACATTTTGCTCTGTTGCCGCCTTTCTCTCCGATTCCGAAAAGGATTTATTGATGCTTAAATGCACAGTATAAAAAGCATGAAGCTGTCAATGGCCATCCTAAGCTGAACGCGCCTGCTCTCGTCAGATCGCAGACTGCTACCCAGCTTAGGGCCCGGTAAGTACTGGCATGGGAGACTGGCTGGGAATCCCGGGTGCCGTTGACATTTTGCTCTATTGCTGCCTTCCGCTCCGATTCCGAAAAGAATTTATTGATGCTTAAATCCACAGTATACAAGGTGTGAAGCTGTCGACGGCCATCCTAAGCTGAACGCGCCTGCTCTCGTCAGATCGCAGACTGGTACAGATCTTAGGGCTCAGTAAGTACCGGCATGGGAGACTGGCTGGGAATCCCGGCTGCCGTTGACATTTTGCTCTGTTGCCGCCTTCCGTTCCGATTCCGAAAAGGATTTATTGATGCTTAAATGCACAGTATAAAGGGCAAAAAGCTGTCAACGGCCATCCTAAGCTGAACGCGCCTGCTCTCGTCAGATCACAGACTGCTACCCAGCTTAGGGCCCGGTAAGTACCAGCATGGGAGACTGGCTGGGAATCCCAGGTGTCGTTGACATTTTGCTCTGTTGCCGCCTTCCGCTCCGATTCCGAAAAGGATTTATTGATGCTTAAATCCACAGTATACAAAGCGTGAAGCTGTCAACGGCCATCCTAAGATGAATGCGCCTGTTCTCGTCAGATCGCAGACTGCTACCCAACTTCGGGCCTGGTAAGTAACATCATGGGAGACTGGCTGGGAATCCCGAGTGCAGTTGACATTTTACTCTGTTTCTGCTCCGATTCCGAAAATTATTTATTGATGCTTAAATCCACAGTATACAAAGTGTGAAGCTGTCAACGGCCATCTTAAGCTGAACGCGCCTGCTCTTGTCAGATCGCAGACTGCTAACCAGCTTAGGTCCTAGTAAGTACCAGCATGGGAGACTGGCTGGGAATCCCGGGTGCAGTTGACATTTTAATCTGTTGCCGCCTTCCGCTCCGATTTGGAAAAGGATTTATTGATGCTTAAATCCACAATATACAGGGTTTGAAGCTGTCAACGGCAATCCTAAGCCTGAACGTGCCTGCTCTCCTCAGATCGCAGACTGCTGCCCGTCAGTTACCGGCATGGGAGACTGGCTGGCAATCCAAGGTGCCATTGATATTTTGCTCTGTTGCCGCCTTCCTCTCCGATTCCGAAAAGGATTTATTGATGCTTAAATCCACAGTATACAGGGTGTGAAGATGTCTACGGCCATCCTAAGCTGAATGCGCCCGTTCTTGTCAGATCGCAGACTGCTACCCAGCTTCGGGCATGGTAAGTACCAGCATGGGAGACTGGCTGGGAATCCCGGGTGCAGTTCACATTTTGCTCTGTTTCTGCTCGGATTCCGAAAATTATTTATTGATGCTTAAATCCACAGTATACAAAGTGTGAAGCTGTCAACTGCCATCCTAAGCTGAACGCGCCTGCTCTCCTCAGATCGCAGACTGCTGCCCGGCAGTTACCGGCATGGGAGACTGGCTGGCAATCCAAGGTGCCATTGACATTTTGTTCTGTTGCCGCCTTCCGCTCCGATTCGGAAAAGGATTTATTGATGCTTAAATCCACAGTATACAGGGTGTGAAGCCGTCTACGGCTATCCTAAGCTGAATGTGCCTGTTCTTGTCAGATCGCAGACTGCTGCCCGGCAAGTACGGGCATGGGAGACTGGCTGGAAATCCAAGGTGCTATTGACATTTTGCTCTGTTGCCGCCTTTCTCTCCGATTCCGAAAAGGATTTATTGATGCTTAAATGCACAGTATAAAAAGCATGAAGCTGTCAATGGCCATCCTAAGCTGAACGCGCCTGCTCTCGACAGATCGCAGACTGCTACCCAGCTTAGGGCCCGGTAAGTACTGGCATGGGAGACTGGCTGGGAATCCCGGGTGCCGTTGACATTTTGCTCTATTGCTGCCTTCCGCTCCGATTCCGAAAAGAATTTATTGATGCTTAAATCCACAGTATACAAGGTGTGAAGCTGTCGACGGCCATCCTAAGCTGAACGCGCCTGCTCTCGTCAGATCACAGACTGCTACCCAGCTTAGGGCCCGGTAAGTACCAGCATGGGAGACTGGCTGGGAATCCCAGGTGTCGTTGACATTTTGCTCTGTTGCCGCCTTCCGCTCCGATTCCGAAAAGGATTTATTGATGCTTAAATCCACAGTATACAAAGCGTGAAGCTGTCAACGGCCATCCTAAAATGAATGCGCCTGTTCTCGTCAGATCGCAGACTGCTACCCAACTTCGGGCCTGGTAAGTAACATCATGGGAGACTGGCTGGGAATCCCGAGTGCAGTTGACATTTTGCTCTGTTTCTGCTCCGATTCCGAAAATTATTTATTGATGCTTAAATCCACAGTATACAAAGTGTGAAGCTGTCAACGGCCATCTTAAGCTGAACGCGCCTGCTCTTGTCAGATCGCAGACTGCTAACCAGCTTAGGTCCTGGTAAGTACCAGCATGGGAGACTGGCTGGGAATCCCGGGTGCAGTTGACATTTTAATCTGTTGCCGCCTTCCGCTCCGATTTGGAAAAGGATTTATTGATGCTTAAATCCACAATATACAGGGTTTGAAGCTGTCAACGGCAATCCTAAGCCTGAACGTGCCTGCTCTCCTCAGATCGCAGACTGCTGCCCGTCAGTTACCGGCATGGGAGACTGGCTGGCAATCCAAGGTGCCATTGATATTTTGCTCTGTTGCCGCCTTCCTCTCCGATTAATAAAAATATTTATTGATGCTTAAATCCACAATATACAAGGCGTGAAGATGTCAACGGCCATCCTAAGCTGAACGTGCCTGCTCTCGTCAGATCGCAGACTGCTACCCAGCTTAGGGCCCAGTAAGTACCGGCATGGGAGACTGGCTGGGAATCCCAGGTGCAGTTGACATTTTGCTCTGTTGCCGCCTTCCGTTCCGATTCCGAAAAGGATTTATTGATGCTTAAATGCACAGTATAAAAAGCATGAAGCAGTCAATGGCCATCCTAAGCTGAACGCGCCTGCTCTAGTCAGATCGCAGACTGCTACCCAGCTTAGGGCCCGGTAAGTACTGGCCCGGTAAGTACTGGCATGGGAGACTGGCTGGGAATCCCGGGTGCCGTTGCCATTTTGCTCTATTGCTGCCTTCCGCTCCGATTCTCGAAAATAATTTATTGATGCTTAAATCCACAGTATACAAGGTGTGAAGCTGTCGACGGCCATCCTAAGCTTAACGCGCCTGCTCATGTCAGATCGCAGACTGGTACAGATCTTAGGGCCCGGTTAGTACCGGCATGGGACACTGGCTGGGAATCCCGGCTGCCGTTGACATTTTGCTCTTTTGCCGCCTTCCGTTCCGATTCCGGAAAGGATTTATTGATGCTTAAATGCACAGTATAAAGGGCAAGAAACTGTCAACGGCCATCCTAAGCTGAATGCGCCTGCTCTTGTCAGGTTGCAGACTGCTACCCAGCTTAGGGCCCGGTAAGTACCAGCATGGGAGACTGGCTGGGAATCCCAGGTGTCCTTGACATTTTGCTCTGTTGCCGCCTTCCGCTCCGATTCCGAAAAGGATTTATTGATGCTTAAATCCACAGTATACAGGGTGTGAAGCCGTCTACGGCTATCCTAAGCTGAATGCGCCTGTTCTTGTCAGATCGCAGACTGCTGCCCGGCATGTACGGGCATGGGAGACTGGCTGGCAATCCAAGGTGCTAGTGACATTTTGCTCTGTTGCCGCCTTCCTCTCCGATTAAAAAAAATATTTATTGATGCTTAAATCCACAGTATACAAGGCGTGAAGATGTCAACGGCCATCCTAAGCTGAACGCGCCTGCTCTCGTCAGATCGCAGACTGCTACGCAGCTTAGGGCCCAGTAAGTACTGGCATGGGAGACTGGCTGGGAATCCCGGGTGCAGTTGCCATTTTGCTCTGTTGCCGCCTTCCGTTTCGATTCCCGAAAAGGATTTATTGATGATTAAATGCACAGTATAAAAAGCATGAAGCTGTCAATGGCCATCCTAAGCTGAACTCGCCTGCTCTTGTCAGATCGCAGACTGCTACCCAGCTTAGGGCCCGGTAAGTACTGGCATTTGAGACTGGCTGGGAATCCCGGGTGCTGTTGACATTTTGCTCTATTGCTGCCTTCCGCTCCGATTCCGAAAAGAATTTATTGATGCTTAAATCCACAGTATACAAGGTGTGAAGCTGTCGACGGCCATCCTAAGCTTAACGCGCCTGCTCTTGTCAGATCGCAGAATGGTACAGATCTAAGGGCCCGGTAAGTACCGGCATGGGACACTGGTTGGGAATCCCGGCTGCCGTTGACATTTTGCTCTGTTGCCGCCTTCCGTTCCGATTCCGAAAAGGATTTATTGATGCTTAAATGCACAGTATAAAGGGCGAGAAGCTGTCAACGGCCATCCTAAGCTGAACGCGCCTGCTCTCGGCAGATCGCAGACTGCTACCCAGCTTAGGGCCCGGTAAGTACCAGCATGGGAGACTGGCTGGGAATCCCAGGTGTCGTTGACGTTTTGCTCTGTTGCCGCCTTCCGATCCGATTCCGAAAAGGATTTATTGATGCTTAAATCCACAGTATACAGGGTGTGAAGATGTCTACGGCCATCCTAAGCTGAATGCGCCTGTTCTCGTCAGATCACAGACTGCTACCCAGCTTCGGGCCCAGTAAGTACCAGCATGTGAGACTGGCTGGGAATCCCGAGTGCAGTTGACATTTTGCTCTGTTTCTGCTCCGATTCCGAAAATTATTTATTGATGCTTAAATCCACAGTATACAAAGTGTGAAGCTGTCAACGGTCATCCTAAGCTGAACGCGCCTGCTCTCGTCAGGTCGCAGACTGCTACCCAGCTTAGGGCCTGGTAAGTACCGGCATGGGAGACTGGCTGGGAATCCCAGGTGCAGTTGCCATTTTAATCTGTTGCCGCCTTCCGCTCCGATTCGGAAAAGGATCTATTGATGCTTAAATCCACAATATACAGGGTGTGAAGCTGTCAACGGCCATCCTAAGCCTGAACGTGCCTGCTCTCCTCAGATCGCAGACTGCTGCCCGGCAGATACCGGCATGGGAGACTGGCTGGCAATCCAAGGTGCCATTGACATTTTGCTCTGTTGCCACCTTCTTCTCCGATTAATAAAAATATTTATTGATGCTTAAATCCACAATATACAAGGCGCAAAGATGTCAACGGCCATCCTAAGCTGAACGCTCCTGCTCTCGTCAGATCGCAGACTGCTACCCAGCTTAGGGCCCAGTAAGTACCGGCATGGGAGACTGGCTGGCAATCCCGGGTGCAGTTGACATTTTGCTCTGTTGCCGCCTTCCGCTCCGATTCGGAAAAGGATTTATTGATGCTTAAATGCACAGTATAAAGGGCATGACACTGTCAACGGCCATCGTAAGCTGAACGCGCCTGCTCTCGTCAGATCGCAGACTGCTACCCAGCTTAGGGCCCGGTAAGTACCAGCATGGGAGACTGGCTGGGAATCCCAGCTGTTGTTGACATTTTGCTCTGTAGCCGCTTTCCGCTCCGATTCCGAAAAGGATTTATTGATGCTTAAATCCACAGTATACAGGGTGTGAAGCCGTCTACGGCTATCCTAAGCTGAATGTGCCCGTTCTTGTCAGATCGCAGACTGCTGCCCGGCAAGTACGGGCATGGGAGACTGGCTGGAAATCCAAGGTGCTATTGACATTTTGCTCTGTTGCCGCCTTTCTCTCCGATTCCGAAAAGGATTTATTGATGCTTAAATGCACAGTATAAAAAGCATGAAGCTGTCAATGGCCATCCTAAGCTGAACGCGCCTGCTCTCGTCAGATCGCAGACTGCTACCCAGCTTAGGGCCCGGTAAGTACTGGCATGGGAGACTGGCTGGGAATCCCGGGTGCCGTTGACATTTTGCTCTATTGCTGCCTTCCGCTCCGATTCCGAAAAGAATTTATTGATGCTTAAATCCACAGTATACAAGGTGTGAAGCTGTCGACGGCCATCCTAAGCTGAACGCGCCTGCTCTCGTCAGATCGCAGACTGGTACAGATCTTAGGGCTCAGTAAGTACCGGCATGGGAGACTGGCTGGGAATCCCGGCTGCCGTTGACATTTTGCTCTGTTGCCGCCTTCCGTTCCGATTCCGAAAAGGATTTATTGATGCTTAAATGCACAGTATAAAGGGCAAAAAGCTGTCAACGGCCATCCTAAGCTGAACGCGCCTGCTCTCGTCAGATCACAGACTGCTACCCAGCTTAGGGCCCGGTAAGTACCAGCATGGGAGACTGGCTGGGAATCCCAGGTGTCGTTGACATTTTGCTCTGTTGCCGCCTTCCGCTCCGATTCCGAAAAGGATTTATTGATGCTTAAATCCACAGTATACAAAGCGTGAAGCTGTCAACGGCCATCCTAAGATGAATGCGCCTGTTCTCGTCAGATCGCAGACTGCTACCCAACTTCGGGCCTGGTAAGTAACATCATGGGAGACTGGCTGGGAATCCCGAGTGCAGTTGACATTTTACTCTGTTTCTGCTCCGATTCCGAAAATTATTTATTGATGCTTAAATCCACAGTATACAAAGTGTGAAGCTGTCAACGGCCATCTTAAGCTGAACGCGCCTGCTCTTGTCAGATCGCAGACTGCTAACCAGCTTAGGTCCTAGTAAGTACCAGCATGGGAGACTGGCTGGGAATCCCGGGTGCAGTTGACATTTTAATCTGTTGCCGCCTTCCGCTCCGATTTGGAAAAGGATTTATTGATGCTTAAATCCACAATATACAGGGTTTGAAGCTGTCAACGGCAATCCTAAGCCTGAACGTGCCTGCTCTCCTCAGATCGCAGACTGCTGCCCGTCAGTTACCGGCATGGGAGACTGGCTGGCAATCCAAGGTGCCATTGATATTTTGCTCTGTTGCCGCCTTCCTCTCCGATTAATAAAAATATTTATTGATGCTTAAATCCACAATATACAAGGCGTGAAGATGTCAACGGCCATCCTAAGCTGAACGTGCCTGCTCTCGTCAGATCGCAGACTGCTACCCAGCTTAGGGCCCAGTAAGTACCGGCATGGGAGACTGGCTGGGAATCCCAGGTGCAGTTGACATTTTGCTCTGTTGCCGCCTTCCGTTCCGATTCCGAAAAGGATTTATTGATGCTTAAATGCACAGTATAAAAAGCATGAAGCAGTCAATGGCCATCCTAAGCTGAACGCGCCTGCTCTCGTCAGATCGCAGACTGCTACGCAGCTTAGGGCCCAGTAAGTACTGGCATGGGAGACTGGCTGGGAATCCCGGGTGCAGTTGCCATTTTGCTCTGTTGCCGCCTTCCGTTCCGATTCCGAAAAGGATTTATTGATGATTAAATGCACAGTATAAAAAGCATGAAGCTGTCAATGGCCATCCTAAGCTGAACTCGCCTGCTCTTGTCAGATCGCAGACTGCTACCCAGCTTAGGGCCCGGTAAGTACTGGCATTTGAGACTGGCTGGGAATCCCGGGTGCTGTTGACATTTTTCTCTATTGCTGCCTTCCGCTCCGATTCCGAAAATAATTTATTGATGCTTAAATCCACAGTATACAAGGTGTGAAGCTGTCGACGGCCATCCTAAGCTTAACGCGCCTGCTCTTGTCAGATCGCAGACTGGTACAGATCTTAGGGCCCGGTTAGTACCGGCATGGGACACTGGCTGGGAATCCCGGCTGCCGTTGACATTTTGCTCTTTTGCCGCCTTCCGTTCCGATTCCGGAAAGGATTTATTGATGCTTAAATGCACAGTATAAAGGGCAAGAAACTGTCAACGGCCATCCTAAGCTGAATGCGCCTGCTCTTGTCAGGTTGCAGACTGCTACCCAGCTTAGGGCCCGGTAAGTACCAGCATGGGAGACTGGCTGGGAATCCCAGGTGTCGTTGACATTTTGCTCTGTTGCCGCCTTCCGCTCCGATTCCGAAAAGGATTTATTGATGCTTAAATCCACAGTATACAGGGTGTGAAGCCGTCTACGGCTATCCTAAGCTGAATGCGCCTGTTCTTGTCAGATCGCAGACTGCTGCCCGGCATGTACGGGCATGGGAGACTGGCTGGCAATCCAAGGTGCTATTGACATTTTGCTCTGTTGCCGCCTTCCTCTCCGATTAAAAAAAATATTTATTGATGCTTAAATCCACAGTATACAAGGCGTGAAGATGTCAACGGCCATCCTAAGCTGAACGCGCCTGCTCTCGTCAGATCGCAGACTGCTACGCAGCTTAGGGCCCAGTAAGTACTGGCATGGGAGACTGGCTGGGAATCCCGGGTGCAGTTGCCATTTTGCTCTGTTGCCGCCTTCCGTTCCGATTCCGAAAAGGATTTATTGATGATTAAATGCACAGTATAAAAAGCATGAAGCTGTCAATGGCCATCCTAAGCTGAACTCGCCTGCTCTTGTCAGATCGCAGACTGCTACCCAGCTTAGGGCCCGGTAAGTACTGGCATTTGAGACTGGCTGGGAATCCCGGGTGCTGTTGACATTTTGCTCTATTGCTGCCTTCCGCTCCGATTCCGAAAAGAATTTATTGATGCTTAAATCCACAGTATACAAGGTGTGAAGCTGTCGACGGCCATCCTAAGCTTAACGCGCCTGCTCTTGTCAGATCGCAGACTGGTACAGATCTAAGGGCCCGGTAAGTACCGGCATGGGACACTGGTTGGGAATCCCGGCTGCCGTTGACATTTTGCTCTGTTGCCGCCTTCCGTTCCGATTCCGAAAAGGATTTATTGATGCTTAAATGCACAGTATAAAGGGCGAGAAGCTGTCAACGGCCATCCTAAGCTGAACGCGCCTGCTCTCGGCAGATCGCAGACTGCTACCCAGCTTAGGGCCCGGTAAGTACCAGCATGGGAGACTGGCTGGGAATCCCAGGTGTCGTTGACGTTTTGCTCTGTTGCCGCCTTCCGATCCGATTCCGAAAAGGATTTATTGATGCTTAAATCCACAGTATACAGGGTGTGAAGATGTCTACGGCCATCCTAAGCTGAATGCGCCTGTTCTCGTCAGATCACAGACTGCTACCCAGCTTCGGGCCCAGTAAGTACCAGCATGTGAGACTGGCTGGGAATCCCGAGTGCAGTTGACATTTTGCTCTGTTTCTGCTCCGATTCCGAAAATTATTTATTGATGCTTAAATCCACAGTATACAAAGTGTGAAGCTGTCAACGGTCATCCTAAGCTGAACGCGCCTGCTCTCGTCAGGTCGCAGACTGCTACCCAGCTTAGGGCCTGGTAAGTACCAGCATGGGAGACTGGCTGGGAATCCCAGGTGCAGTTGACATTTTAATCTGTTGCCGCCTTCCGCTCCGATTCGGAAAAGGATCTATTGATGCTTAAATCCACAATATACAGGGTGTGAAGCTGTCAACGGCCATCCTAAGCCTGAACGTGCCTGCTCTCCTCAGATCGCAGACTGCTGCCCGGCAGATACCGGCATGGGAGACTGGCTGGCAATCCAAGGTGCCATTGACATTTTGCTCTGTTGCCACCTTCTTCTCCGATTAATAAAAATATTTATTGATGCTTAAATCCACAATATACAAGGCGTAAAGATGTCAATGGCCATCCTAAGCTGAACGCTCCTGCTCTCGTCAGATCGCAGACTGCTACCCAGCTTAGGGCCCAGTAAGTACCGGCATGGGAGACTGGCTGGCAATCCCGGGTGCAGTTGACATTTTGCTCTGTTGCCGCCTTCCGCTCCGATTCGGAAAAGGATTTATTGATGCTTAAATGCACAGTATAAAGGGCATGACACTGTCAACGGCCATCGTAAGCTGAACGCGCCTGCTCTCGTCAGATCGCAGACTGCTACCCAGCTTAGGGCCCGGTAAGTACCAGCATGGGAGACTGGCTGGGAATCTCAGGTGTTGTTGACATTTTGCTCTGTAGCCGCCTTCCGCTCCGATTCCGAAAAGGATTTATTGATGCTTAAATCCACAGTATACAGGGTGTGAAGCCGTCTACGGCTAACCTAAGCTGAATGTGCCCGTTCTTGTCAGATCGCAGACTGCTGCCCGGCAAGTACGGGCATGGGAGACTGGCTGGAAATCCAAGGTGCTATTGACATTTTGCTCTGTTGCCGCCTTTCTCTCCGATTCCGAAAAGGATTTATTGATGCTTAAATGCACAGTATAAAAAGCATGAAGCTGTCAATGGCCATCCTAAGCTGAACGCGCCTGCTCTCGTCAGATCGCAGACTGCTACCCAGCTTAGGGCCCGGTAAGTACTGGCATGGGAGACTGGCTGGGAATCCCGGGTGCCGTTGACATTTTGCTCTATTGCTGCCTTCCGCTCCGATTCCGAAAAGCATTTATTGATGCTTAAATCCACAGTATACAAGGTGTGAAGCTGTCGACGGCCATCCTAAGCTGAACGCGCCTGCTCTCGTCAGATCGCAGACTGGTACAGATCTTAGGGCTCAGTAAGTACCGGCATGGGAGACTGGCTGGGAATCCCGGCTGCCGTTGACATTTTGCTCTGTTGCCGCCTTCCGTTCCAATTCCGAAAAGGATTTATTGATGCTTAAATGCACAGTATAAAGGGCAAAAAGCTGTCAACGGCCATCCTAAGCTGAACGCGCCTGCTCTCGCCAGATCACAGACTGCTACCCAGCTTAGGGCCCGGTAAGTACCAGCATGGGAGACTGGCTGGGAATCCCAGGTGTCGTTGACATTTTGCTCTGTTGCCGCCTTCCGCTCCGATTCCGAAAAGGATTTATTGATGCTTAAATCCACAGTATACAAAGCGTGAAGCTGTCAACGGCCATCCTAAGATGAATGCGCCTGTTATCGTCAGATCGCAGACTGCTACCCAACTTCGGGCCTGGTAAGTAACATCATGGGAGACTGGCTGGGAATCCCGAGTGCAGTTGACATTTTGCTCTGTTTCTGCTCCGATTCCGAAAATTATTTATTGATGCTTAAATCCACAGTATACAAAGTGTGAAGCTGTCAACGGCCATCTTAAGCTGAACGCGCCTGCTCTTGTCAGATCGCAGACTGCTAACCAGCTTAGGTCCTGGTAAGTACCAGCATGGGAGACTGGCTGGGAATCCCGGGTGCAGTTGACATTTTAATCTGTTGCCGCCTTCCGCTCCGATTTGGAAAAGGATTTATTGATGCTTAAATCCACAATATACAGGGTTTGAAGCTGTCAACGGCAATCCTAAGCCTGAACGTGCCTGCTCTCCTCAGATCGCAGACTGCTGCCCGTCAGTTACCGGCATGGGAGACTGGCTGGCAATCCAAGGTGCCATTGATATTTTGCTCTGTTGCCGCCTTCCTCTCCGATTAATAAAAATATTTATTGATGCTTAAATCCACAATATACAAGGCGTGAAGATGTCAACGGCCATCCTAAGCTGAACGTGCCTGCTCTCGTCAGATCGCAGACTGCTACCCAGCTTAGGGCCCAGTAAGTACCGGCATGGGAGACTGGCTGGGAATCCCAGGTGCAGTTGACATTTTGCTCTGTTGCCGCCTTCCGTTCCGATTCCGAAAAGGATTTATTGATGCTTAAATGCACAGTATAAAAAGCATGAAGCAGTCAATGGCCATCCTAAGCTGAACGCGCCTGCTCTCGTCAGATCGCAGACTGCTACGCAGCTTAGGGCCCAGTAAGTACTGGCATGGGAGACTGGCTGGGAATCCCGGGTGCAGTTGCCATTTTGCTCTGTTGCCGCCTTCCGTTCCGATTCCGAAAAGGATTTATTGATGATTAAATGCACAGTATAAAAAGCATGAAGCTGTCAATGGCCATCCTAAGCTGAACTCGCCTGCTCTTGTCAGATCGCAGACTGCTACCCAGCTTAGGGCCCGGTAAGTACTGGCATTTGAGACTGGCTGGGAATCCCGGGTGCTGTTGACATTTTTCTCTATTGCTGCCTTCCGCTCCGATTCCGAAAAGAATTTATTGATGCTTAAATCCACAGTATACAAGGTGTGAAGCTGTCGACGGCCATCCTAAGCTTAACGCGCCTGCTCTTGTCAGATCGCAGACTGGTACAGATCTTAGGGCCCGGTAAGTACCGGCATGGGACACTGGTTGGGAATCCCGGCTGCCGTTGACATTTTGCTCTGTTGCCGCCTTCCGTTCCGATTCCGAAAAGGATTTATTGATGCTTAAATGCACAGTATAAAGGGCGAGAAGCTGTCAACGGCCATCCTAAGCTGAACGCGCCTGCTCTCGGCAGATCGCAGACTGCTACCCAGCTTAGGGCCCGGTAAGTACCAGCATGGGAGCCTGGCTGGGAATCCCAAGTATTGTTGACATTTTGCTCTGTTGCCGCCTTCCGCTCCGATTCCGAAAAGGTTTTATTGATGCTTAAATCCACAGTATA
Organism: Hyla sarda; assembly: GCF_029499605.1. NCBI lineage: Eukaryota > Metazoa > Chordata > Amphibia > Anura > Hylidae > Hyla > Hyla sarda. Next base: position 259,913,663 of record NC_079189.1, read on the forward strand.
CACAGTGAGACAATGTCTACGGCCATCCTAAGCTGAATGTGCCTGTTCTCGTCAGATCGCAGACTGCTACCCAGCTTAGGGCCTGGTAAGTACCAGCATGGGAGACTGGCTGGGAATCCCGGGTGCTGTTGACATTTTAATCTGTTGCCGCCTTCCGCTCCGATTCGGAAAAGGATTTATCGATGCTTAAATGCACAATATACAGGGTGTGAAGCTGTCAACGGCCATCCTAAGCTGAACGCGCCTGCTCTCGTCAGATCGCAGACTGCTACCCAGCTTAGGGCCCGGTAAGTACCAGCATGGGAGACTGGCTGGGAATCCCAGGTGTTGTTGACATTTTGCTCTGTAGCCGCCTTCAGCTCCGATTCCGAAAAGGATTTATTGATGCTTAAATCCACAGTATACAGGGTGTAAAGCCGTCTACGGCTATCCTAAGCTGAATGTGCCTGTTCTTGTCAGATCGCAGACTGCTGCCCGGCAAGTACGGGCATGGGAGACTGGCTGGCAATCCAAGGTGCTATTGCCATTTTGCTCTGTTGCCGCCTTCCTCTCCGATTCCGAAAAGGATTTATTGATGCTTAAATGCACAGTATAAAAAGCATGAAGCTGTCAATGGCCATCCTAAGCTGAACGTGCCTGCTCTCGTCAGATCGCAGACTGCTACCCAGCTTAGGGCCCGGTAACTACTGGCATGGGAGACTGGCTGGGAATCCCGGGTGCCGTTGACATTTTGCTCTATTGCTGCCTTCCGCTCCGATTCCGAAAAGAATTTATTGATGCTTAAATCCACAGTATACAAGGTGTGAAGCTGTCGACGGCCATCCTAAGCTTAACGCGCCTGCTCTCGTCAGATCGCAGACTGGTACAGATCTTAGGGCCCGGTAAGTACCGGCATGGGACACTGGCTGTTAATCCCAGCTGCCGTTGACATTTTGCTCTGTTGCCGCCTTCCGTTCCGATTCCGAAAAGGATTTATTGATGCTTAAATGCACAGTATACAAAGTGTGAAGCAGTCAACGGCCATCCTAAGCTGAACGCGCCTGCTCTCGTCAGATCGCAGACTGCTACCCAGCTTAGGGCCTTGTAAGTACCAGCATGGGAGACTGGCTGGGAATCCCGGGTGCAGTTGACATTTTAATCTGTTGCCGCCTTCTGCTCCGATTCGGAAAAGGATTTATTGATGCTTAAATGCACAGTATAAAGGGCGTGAAGCTGTCAACGGCCATCCTAAGCTGAACACGCCTGCTCTCGTCAGATTGCAGACTGCTACCCAGCTTAGGGCCCGGTAAGTACCAGCATGGGAGACTGGCTTGGAATCTCAGGTGTTGTTGGCATTTAGCTTTGCAGCTCTGTAGACATTTTGCTCCGATTCCGAAAAGGATTTATTGATGCTTAAATCCACAGTATACAGGGTGTGAAGCCGTCTACGACTATCCTAAGCTGAATGCGCCTGTTCTTGTCAGATCGCAGACTGCTGCCCGGCAAGTACGGGCATGGGAGACTGGCTGGCAATCCAAGGTGCTATTGACATTTTGCTCTGTTGCCGCCTTCCTCTCCGATTAAAAAAAATATTTATTGATGCTTAAATCCACAGTATACAAGGTGTGAAGATGTCAATGGCCATCCTAAGCTGAACGCGCCTGCTCTCGTCAGATCGCAGACTGCTACCCAGCTTAGGGCCCGGTAAGTACTGGCATGGGAGACTGGCTGGGAATCCCGGGTGCCGTTGACTTTTTGCTCTATTGCTGCCTTCCGCTCTGATTCCGAAAATAATTTATTGATGCTTAAATCCACAGTATACGAGGTGTGAAGCTGTCGACGGCCATACTAAGCTTAACGCGCCTGCTCTCGTCAGATTGCAGACTGGTACAGATTTTAGGGCCCGGTAAGTACCGGCATGGGACAATGGCTGGGAATCCCGGCTGCCGTTGACATTTTGCTCTGTTGCCGCCTTCCGTTCCGATTCCGAAAAGGATTTATTGATGCTTAAATGCACAGTATACAAAGTGAGAAGCTGTCAACGGCCATCCTAAGCTGAACGTGCCTGCTCTCGTCAGATCGCAGACTGATACCCAGCTTAGGGCCTGGTAAGTACCAGCATGGGAGACTGGCTGGGAATCCCGGTTGCAGTTGACTTTTTAATCTGTTGCCGCCTTCCGCTCCGATTCGGAAAAGGATTTATTGATGCTTAAATGCACAGTATAAAGGGCATGAAGCAGTCAACGGCCATCCTAAACTGAACGCGCCTGCTCTCGTCAGATCGCAGACTGCTACCCAGCTTAGGGCCCGGTAAGTACTGGTATGGAAGACTGGCTGGGAATCCCGGGTGCCGTTGACTTTTTGCTCTATTGCTGCCTTCCGCTCCGATTCCGAAAATAATTTATTGATGCTTAAATCCACAGTATACAAGGTGTGAAGCTGTCGACGGCCATCCTAAGCTTAACGCGCCTGCTCTCGTCAGATCGCAGACTGGTACAGATCTTAGGGCCCGGTAAGTACCGGCATGGGACACTGGCTGGGAATACCGGATGCCGTTGACATTTTGCTCTGTTGCCGCCTTCCATTCCGATTCCGAAAAGGATTTATTGATGCTTAAATCCACAGTATACAGGGTATGAAGATGTCTACGGCCATCCTAAGCTGAATGCGCCTGTTCTCGTCAGATCGCAGACTGCTACCCAGCTTCGGGCCTGGTAAGTACCAGCATTCGAGACTGGCTGGGAATCCCGGGTGCAGTTGACATTTTGCTCTGTTTCTGTTCCGATTCCGAAAATTATTTATTGATGCTTAATAAATCCACAGTATACAAAGTGTGAAGCTGTCAACGGCCATCCTAAGCTGAACGCGCCTGCTCACGTCAGATTGCAGACTGCTACCCAGCTTAGGGCCTGGTAAGTACCAGCATGGGAGACTGGCTGGGAATCCCGGGTGCAGTTGACATTTTAATCTGTTGCCGCCTTCCGCTCCGATTCGGAAAAGGATTTATTGATGCTTAAATCCACAATATACAGGGTGTGAAGCGGTCAACGGCCATCCTAAGCCTGAACGTGCCTGCTCTCCTCAGATCGCAGACTGCTGCCCGGCAGATACCGGCATGGGAGACTGGCTGGCAATCCAAGGTGCCATTGACATTTTGCTCTGTTGCCGCCTTCCTCTCCGATTAATAAAAATATTTATTGATGCTTAAATCCACAATATACAAGGCGTAAAGATGTCAACGGCCATCCTAAGCTGAACGCGCCTGCTCTCGTCAGATCGCAGACTGCTACCCAGCTTAGGGCCCAGTAAGTACCGGCATGGGAGACTGGCTGGGAATCCCGGGTGCAGTTGACATTTTGCTCTGTTGCCGCCTTCCGTTCCGATTCCGAAAAGGATTTATTGATGCTTAAATGCACAGTATAAAAATCATGAAGCTGTCAATGGCCATCCTAAGCTGAACGCGCCTGCTCTCGTCAGATCACAGACTGCTACCCAGCTTAGGGCCCGGTAAGTACTGGCATGGGAGACTGGCTGGGAATCCCGGTTGCCATTGACATTTTGCTCTATTGCTGCCTTCCGCTCCGATTCCGAAAATAATTTATTGATGCTTAAATCCACAGTATACAAGGTGTGAAGCTGTCGACGGCCATCCTAAGCTTAATGCGCCTGCTCTCGTCAGATCGCAGACTGGTACAGATCTTAGGGACCGGTAAGTACCGGCATGGGAGACTGGCTGGGAATCCCGGCTATCGTTGACATTTTGCTCTGTTGCCGCCTTCTGTTCCGTTCCGATTCCGAAAAGGATTTATTGATGCTTAAATGCACAGTATACAAAGTGTGAAGCTGTCAACGGCCATCCTAAGCTGAACGCGCCTGCTGTCGTCAGATCGCAGACTGATACCCAGCTTAGGGCCTGGTAAGTACCAGCATGAGAGACTGGCTGGGAATCCCGGGTGCAGTTGACATTTTAATCTGTTGTCGCCTTCCGCTCAGATTCGGAAAAGGATTTATTGATGCTTAAATGCACAGTATAAAGGTCGTGAAGCCGTCAACGGCCATCCTAAGCTGAACGCGCCTGCTCTTGTCAGATCGCAGACTGCTACCCAGCTTAGGGCCCGGTAAGTACCAGCATGGGAGACTGGCTGGGGATCCCAGGTGTTGTTGACATTTTGCTCTGTAGCCGCCTTCCGCTCCGATTCCGAAAAGGATTGATTGATGCTTAAATCCACAGTAGACAGGGTGTGAAGCCGTCTACGGCTATGCTAAGCTGAATGTGCCTGTTCTTGTCAAATTGCAGACTTCTGCCCTGCAAGTACAGGCATGGGAGACTGGCTGGCAATCCAAGTTGCTATTGACATTTTGCTCTGTTGCCGCCTTCCTCTCCGATTCCGAAAAGGATTTATTGATGCTTAAATGCACAGTATAAAGGGCGTGAAGCTGTCAACGGCCATCCTAAGCTGAACGCGCCTGCTCTCGTCAGAGCGCAGACTGCTACCCAGCTTAGGGCCCGGTAAGTACCAGCATGGGAGACTGGCTGGGAATATCAGGTGTTGTTGACATTTTGCTCTGTAGCTCTGTAGACATTTTGCTCCGATTCCGAAAAGGATTTATTGATGCTTAAATCCACAGTATACAAGGTGTGAAGCCGTCTACGGCTATCCTAAGCTGAATGCGCCTGTTCTTGTCAGATCGCAGACTGCTGCCCGGCAAGTACGGGCATGGGAGACTGGCTGGCAATCCAAGGTGCTATTGAAATTTTGCTCTGTTGCCGCCTTCCTCTCCGATTAAAAAAAATATTTATTGATGCTTAAATCCACAGTATACAAGGCGTGAAGATGTCAACGGCCATCCTAAGCTGAACGCGCCTGCTCTCGTCAGATCACAGACTGCTACCCAGCTTAGGGCCTGGTAAGTACCAGCATGGGAGACTGGCTGGGAATCCCAAGTGTCGTTGACATTTTGCTCTGTTGCCGCCTTCCGCTCCGATTCCGAAAAGGATTTATTGATGCTTAAATGAACAGTATAAAGGGCGGGAAGCTGTCAACGGCCATCCTAAGCTGAACACGCCTGCTCTCGTCAGATCGCAGACTGCTACCCAGCTTAGGGCCTGGTAAGTACCAGCATGGGAGACTGGCTGGGAATCCCAAGTGTCGTTGACATTTTGCTCTGTTGCCGCCTTCCGCTCCGATTCCGAAAAGGATTTATTGATGCTTAAATCCACAGTATACAGGGTGTGAAGATGTCTACGGCCATCCTAAGCTGAATGCGCCTGTTCTCGTCAGAGCGCAGACTGCTACCCAGCTTCGGGCCTGGTAAGTACCAGCATGGGAGACTGGCTGGGAATCCCGTGTGCAGTTGACAATTTACTCTGTCTCTGTTCCGATTCCGAAAATTATTTATTGATTCTTAAATCCACAGTATACAAAGTGTGAAGCTGTCAACCGCCATCATAAGCTGAATGCGCCTGCTCTCATCAGATCGCAAACTGCTACCCAGCTTAGGGCCTGGTAAGTACCAGCATGGGAAACTGGCTGGGAATCCCGGGTGCAATTGACATTTTAATCTGTTGCCGCCTTCCGCTCCGATTCGGAAAATGATTTATTGATGCTTTAATCCACAATATACAGGGTGTGAAGCTGTCAACGGCCATCCTAAGCCTGAACGTTCCTGCTCTCATCAGATCGCAGACCGCTGCCCGGCAGATACCGGCATGGGAGAGTGGCTGGCAATCCAAGGTGCCATTGACATTTTGCTCTGTTGCCGCCTTCCTCTCCGATTAATAAAAATATTTATTGATGCTTAAATCCACAATATACAACGCGTAAAGATGTCAACGGCCATCCTAAGCTGAACGCGCCTGCTCTCGTCAGATCGCAGACTGCTATCCAGCTTAGGGCCCAGTAAGTACCGGCATGGGAGACTGGCTGGGAATCCCGGGTGCAGTTGACATTTTGCTCTGTTGCCGCCTTCTGTTCCGTTCCGATTCCGAAAAGGATTTATTGATGCTTAAATGCACAGTATACAAAGTGTGAAGCTGTCAACGGCCATCCTAAGCTGAACGCGCCTGCTGTCGTCAGATCGCAGACTGATACCTAGCTTAGGGCCTGGTAAGTACCAGCATGGAAGACTGGCTGGGAATCCCGGTTGCAGTTGACTTTTTAATCTGTTGCCGCCTTCCGCTCCGATTCGGAAAAGGATTTATTGATGCTTAAATGCACAGTATAAAGGGCATGAAGAAGTCAACGGCCATCCTAAACTGAACGCGCCTGCTCTCGTCAGATCGCAGACTGCTACCCAGCTTAGGGCCCGGTAAGTACCAGCATGGGAGATTGGCTGGGAATCCCAGGTGTTGTTGACATTTTGCTCTGTAGCCGCCTTCCGCTCCGATTCCGAAAAGGATTTATTGATGCTTAAATCCTTAGTATACAGGGTGTGAAGCCGTCTACGGCTATTCTAAGCTGAATGTGCCTGTTCTTGTCAGATCACAGACTGCTGCCCTTCAAGTACGGGCATGGGAGACTGGCTGGCAATCCAAGGTGCTATTGACATTTTGCTATGTTGCCGCCTTCCTCTCTGATTCGAAAAGGATTTATTGATGCTTAAATGCACAGTATAAAGGGCAAGAAGCTGTCAACGGCCATCCTAAGCTGAACGCGCCTGCTCTGGTCAGATTGCAGACTGCTACCCAGCTTAGGGCCCGGTAAGTACCAGCATGGGAGACTGGCTGGGAATATCAGGTGTTGTTGACATTTTGCTCTGTAGACACTTTGCTCCGATTCCGAAAAGGATTTATTGATGCTTAAATCCACAGTATCCACAGTATACAGGGTGTGAAGCCGTCTACGGCTATCCTAAGCTGAATGTGCCTGTTCTTGTCAGATCGCAGACTGCTGCCCGGCAAGTACGGGCATGGGAGACTGGCTGGCAATCCAAGGTGCTATTGACATTTTGCTCTGTTGCCGCCTTCCTCTCCGATTAAAAAAAATATTTATTGATGCTTAAATCCACAGTATACAAGGTGTGAAGATGTCAATGGCCATCCTAAGCTGAACGCGCCTGCTCTCGTCAGATCGCTGACTGCTACGCAGCTTAGGGCCCAGTAAGTACCGGCATGGGAGACTGGCTGGGAATCCCGAGTGCAGTTGACATTTTGCTCTGTTGCCGCCTTCCGATCCGATTCCGAAAAGGATTTATTGATGCTTAAATGCACAGTATAAAGGGCGAGAAGCTGTCAACGGCCATCCTAAGCTGAACGCGCCTGCTCTTGTAAGATCGCAGACTGCTACCCAGCTTCGGGCCTGGTAAGTACCAGCATGGGAGACTGGCTGGGAATACCGGGTGCAGTTGACATTTTGCTCTGTTTCTGCTCCGATTCCGAAAATTATTTATTGATGCTTAAATGCACAGTATACAAAGTGTGAAGCTGTCAACGGCCATCCTAAGCTGAACGCGCCTGCTCTCGTCAGATCGCAGACTGCTACCCAGCTTAGGGCCTGGTAAGTACCAGCATGGGAGACTGGCTGGAATCCCGGGTGCAGTTGACATTTTAATCTGTTGCCGCCTTCCGCTCCGATTCGGAAAATTGATTTATTGATGCTTAAATCCACAATATACAGGGTGTGAAGCTGTCAACAACCATCCTAAGCTGAACGTGTCTGCTTTCCTCAGATCGCAGACTGCTGCCCGGCAGATACCGGCATGGGAGACTGGCTGGCAATCCAAGGTGCCATTGACATTTTGCTATGTTGCCGCCTTCCTCTCCGATTAATAAAAATATTTATTGATGCTTAAATCCACAATATACAAGGCGTGAACATGTGAACGGCCATCCTAAGCTGAACACGCCTGCTCTCGTCAGCTCGCAGACCGCCACCCAGCCTAGGGCCCAGTAAGAACCGGCATGGGAGACTGGCTGGGAATCCCAGGTGCAGTTGACATTTTGCTCCGTTGCCGCCTTCCGTTCCGATTCCGAAAAGGATTTATTGATGCTTAAATGCACAGTATAAAAATCATGAAGCTGTCAATGGCCATCCTAAGCTTAACGCGCCTGCTCTTGTCAGATCACAGACTGCTACCCAGCTTAGGGCCCAGTAAGTACCGGCATGGGAGACTGGCTGGGAATCCCGGGTGCAGTTGACATTTTGCTCTGTTGCCGCCTTCCGTTCCGATTCCGAAAAGGATTTATTGATGCTTAAATGCACAGTATAAAAATCATGAAGCTGTCAATGGCCATCCTAAGATTAACGCGCCTGCTCTCGTCAGATCGCAGACTGGTACAGATCTTAGGGACCGGTAAGTACCGGCATGGGAGACTGGCTGGGAATCCCGGCTATCGTTGACATTTTGCTCTGTTGCCGCCTTCTGTTCCGTTCCGATTCCGAAAAGGATTTATTGATGCTTAAATGCACAGTATACAAAGTGTGAAGCTGTCAACGGCCATCCTAAGCTGAACGCGCCTGCTGTTGTCAGATCGCAGACTGATACCCAGCTTAGGGCCTGGTAAGTACCAGCATGGGAGACTGGCTGGGAATCCCGGGTGCAGTTGACATTTTAATCTGTTGTCGCCTTCCGCTCAGATTCGGAAAAGGATTTATTGATGCTTAAATGCACAGTATAAAGGTCGTGAAGCCGTCAACGGCCATCCTAAGCTGAACGCGCCTGCTCTCGTCAGATCGCAGACTGCTACCCAGCTTAGGGCCCGGTAAGTACCAGCATGGGAGACTGGCTGGGAATCCCAGGTGTTGTTGACATTTTGCTCTGTAGCCGCCTTCCGCTCCGATTCCGAAAAGGATTTAGTGATGCTTAAATCCACAGTAGACAGGGTGTGAAGCCGTCTACGGCTATGCTAAGCTGAATGTGCCTGTTCTTGTGAGATCGCAGACTTCTGCCCTGCAAGTACGGGCATGGGAGACTGGCTGGCAATCCAAGGTGTTATTGACATTTTGCTCTGTTGCCGCCTTCCTCTCCGATTCCGAAAAGGATTTATTGATGCTTAAATGCACAGTATAAAGGGCGTGAAGCTGTCAACGGCCATCCTAAGCTGAACGCGCCTGCTCTCGTCAGAGCGCAGACTGATACCCAGCTTAGGGCCCGGTAAGTACCAGCATGGGAGACTGGCTGGGAATATCAGGTGTTGTTGACATTTTGCTCTATAGCTCTGTAGACATTTTGCTCCGATTCCGAAAACGATTTATTGATGCTTAAATCCACAGTATACAGGGTGTGAAGCCGTCTACGGCTATCCTAAGCTGAATGCGCCTGTTCTTGTCAGATCGCAGACTGCTGCCCGGCAAGTACGGGCATGGGAGACTGGCTGGCAATCCAAGGTGCTATTGAAATTTTGCTCTGTTGCCGCCTTCCTCTCCGATTAAAAAAAATATTTATTGATGCTTAAATCCACAGTATACAAGGCGTGAAGATGTCAGCGGCCATCCTAAGCTGAACGCGCCTGCTCTCGTCAGATCGCAGACTTCTACGCAGCTTAGGGCCCGGTAAGTACTGGCATGGGAGACTGGCTGGGAATCCCGGGTGCTGTTGACATTTTGCTCTATTGCTGCCTTCCGCTCCGATTCCGAAAATAATTTATTGATGCTTAAATCCACAGTATACAAGGTGTGAAGCTGTCGACGGCCATCCTAAGCTTAACGCGCCTGCTCTCGTCAGATCGCAGACTGGTACAGATCTTAGGGCCCGGTAAGTACCGGCATGGGACACTGGCTGGGAATCCCGGCTGCCGTTGACATTTTGCTCTGTTGCCGCCTTCCGTTCCGATTCCGAAAAGGATTTATTGATGCTTAAATGCACAGTATAAAGGGCAAGAAGCTGTCAACGGCCATCCTAAGCTGAAAGCGCCTGCTCTCGTCAGATCGCAGACTGCTACCCAGCTTAGGGCCTGGTAAGTACCAGCATGGGAGACTGGCTGGGAATCCCAAGTGTCGTTGACATTTTGCTCTGTTGCCGCCTTCCGCTCCGATTCCGAAAAGGATTTATTGATGCTTAAATCCACAGTATACAGGGTGTGAAGATGTCTACGGCCATCCTAAGCTGAATGCGCCTGTTCTCGTCAGATCGCAGACTGCTACCCAGCTTCGGGCCTGGTAAGTACCAGCATGGGAGACTGGCTGGGAATCCCGTGTGCAGTTGACAATTTGCTCTGTCTCTGTTCCGATTCCGAAAATTATTTATTGATTCTTAAATCCACAGTATACAAAGTGCGAAGCTGTCAACCGCCATCCTAAGCTGAATGCGCCTGCTCTCATCAGATCGCAGACTGCTACCCAGCTTAGGAACTGGTAAGTACCAGCATGGGAGACTGGCTGGGAATCCCGGGTGCAATTGACATTTTAATCTGTTGCCGCCTTCCGCTCCGATTCGGAAAATGATTTATTGATGCTTTAATCCACAATATACAGGGTGTGAAGCTGTCAACGGCCATCCTAAGCCTGAACGTGCCTGCTCTCATCAGATCGCAGACCGCTGCCCGGCAGATACCGGCATGGGAGAGTGGCTGGCAATCCAAGGTGCCATTGACATTTTGCTCTGTTGCCGCCTTCCTCTCCGATTAATAAAAATATTTATTGATGCTTAAATCCACAATATACAACGCGTAAAGATGTCAACGGCCATCCTAAGCTGAACGCGCCTGCTCTCGTCAGATCGCAGACTGCTATCCAGCTTAGGGCCCAGTAAGTACCGGCATGGGAGACTGGCTGGGAATCCCGGGTGCAGTTGACATTTTGCTCTGGTGCCGCCTTCTGTTCCGTTCCGATTCCGAAAAGGATTTATTGATGCTTAAATGCACAGTATACAAAGTGTTAAGCTGTCAACGGCCATCCTAAGCTGAACGCGCCTGCTATTGTCAGAGCGCAGACTGATACCCAGCTTAGGGCCTGGTAAGTACCAGCATGGGAGACTGACTGGGAATCCCGGTTGCAGTTGACTTTTTAATCTGTTGCCGCCTTCCGCTCCGATTCGGAAAAGGATTTATTGATGCTTAAATGCACAGTATAAAGGGCATGAAGCAGTCAGCGGCCATCCTAAACTGAACGCGCCTGCTCTCGTCAGATCGCAGACTGCTACCCAGCTTAGGGCCCGGTAAGTACCAGCATGGGAGATTGGCTGGGAATCCCAGGTGTTGTTGACATTTTGCTCTGTAGCCGCCTTCCGCTCCGATTCCGAAAAGGATTTATTGATGCTTAAATCCTTAGTATACAGGGTGTGAAGCCGTCTACGGCTATTCTAAGCTGAATGTGCCTGTTCTTGTCAGATCACAGACTGCTGCCCGGCAAGTACGGGCATGGGAGACTGGCTGGCAATCCAAGGTGCTATTGACATTTTGCTATGTTGCCGCCTTCCTCTCTGATTCCGAAAAGGATTTATTGATGCTTAAATGCACAGTATAAAGGGCAAGACGCTGTCAACGGCCATCCTAAGCTGAACGCGCCTGCTCTGGTCAGATCGCAGACTGCTACCCAGCTTAGGGCCCGGTAAGTACCAGCATGGGAGACTGGCTGGGAATATCAGGTGTTGTTGACATTTTGCTCTGTTGCTCTGTAGACACTTTGCTCCGATTCCGAAAAGGATTTATTGATGCTTAAATCCACAGTATCCACAGTATCCAGAGTATCCACAGTATCCACAGTATCCACAGTATACAGGGTGTGAAGCCGTCTACGGCTATCCTAAGCTGAATGTGCCTGTTCTTGTCAGATCGCAGACTGCTGCCCGGCAAGTACAGGCATGGGAGACTGGCTGGCAATCCAAGGTGCTATTGACATTTTGCTCTGTTGCCGCCTTCCTCTCCGATTAAAAAAAATATTTATTGATGCTTAAATCCACAGTATACAAGGTGTGAAGATGTCAATGGCCATCCTAAGCTGAACGCGCCTGCTCTCGTCAGATCGCAGACTGCTACGCAGCTTAGGGCCCAGTAAGTACCGGCATGGGAGACTGGCTGGGAATCCCGGGTGCAGTTGACATTTTGCTCTGTTGTCGCCTTCTGTTCCGTTCCGATTCCGAAAAGGATTTATTGATGCTTAAATGCACAGTATACAAAGTGTGAAGCTGTCAACGGCCATCCTAAGCTGAACGCGCCTGCTGTCGTCAGATCGCAGACTGATACCTAGCTTAGGGCCTGGTAAGTACCAGCATGGGAGACTGGCTGGGAATCCCGGTTGCAGTTGACTTTTTAATCTGTTGCCGCCTTCCGCTCCGATTCGGAAAAGGATTTATTGATGCTTAAATGCACAGTATAAAGGGCATGAAGCAGTCAACGGCCATCCTAAACTGAACGCGCCTGCTCTCGTCAGATCGCAGACTGCTACCCAGCTTAGGGCCCGGTAAGTACCAGCATGGGAGATTGGCTGGGAATCCCAGGTGTTGTTGACATTTTGCTCTGTAGCCGCCTTCCGCTCCGATTCCGAAAAGGATTTATTGATGCTTAAATCCTTAGTATACAGGGTGTGAAGCCGTCTACGGCTATTCTAAGCTGAATGTGCCTGTTCTTGTCAGATCACAGACTGCTGCCCTTCAAGTACGGGCATGGGAGACTGGCTGGCAATCCAAGGTGCTATTGACATTTTGCTATGTTGCCGCCTTCCTCTCTGATTCCGAAAAGGATTTATTGATGCTTAAATGCACAGTATAAAGGGCAAGAAGCTGTCAACGGCCATCCTAAGCTGAACGCGCCTGCTCTGGTCAGATCGCAGACTGCTACCCAGCTTAGGGCCCGGTAAGTACCAGCATGGGAGACTGGCTGGGAATATCAGGTGTTGTTGACATTTTGCTCTGTAGCTCTGTAGACACTTTGCTCCGATTCCGAAAAGGATTTATTGATGCTTAAATCCACAGTATCCACAGTATACAGGGTGTGAAGCCGTCTACGGCTATCCTAAGCTGAATGTGCCTGTTCTTGTCAGATCGCAGACTGCTGCCCGGCAAGTACGGGCATGGGAGACTGGCTGGCAATCCAAGGTGCTATTGACATTTTGCTCTGTTGCCGCCTTCCTCTCCGATTAAAAAAAATATTTATTGATGCTTAAATCCACAGTATACAAGGTGTGAAGATGTCAATGGCCATCCTAAGCTGAACGCGCCTGCTCTCGTCAGATCGCTGACTGCTACGCAGCTTAGGGCCCAGTAAGTACCGGCATGGGAGACTGGCTGGGAATCCCGGGTGCAGTTGACATTTTGCTCTGTTGCCGCCTTCCGTTCCGATTCCGAAAAGGATTTATTGATGCTTAAATGCACAGTATAAAAAGCATGAAGCTGTCAATGGCCATCCTAAGCTGAACGCGCCTGCTCTCGTCAGATCGCAGACTGGTACAGATCTTAGGGCCCGGTAAGTACCGGCATGGGACACTGGCTGGGAATCCTGGCTGCCGTTGACATTTTGCTCTGTTGCCGCCTTCCGTTCCGATTCCGAAAAGGATTTATTGATGCTTAAATGCACAGTATAAAGGGCGAGAAGCTGTCAACGGCCATCCTAAGCTGAACGCGCCTGCTCTTGTAAGATCGCAGACTGCTACCCAGCTTCGGGCCTGGTAAGTACCAGCATGGGAGACTGGCTGGGAATACCGGGTGCAGTTGACATTTTGCTCTGTTTCTGCTCCGATTCCGAAAATTATTTATTGATGCTTAAATGCACAGTATACAAAGTGTGAAGCTGTCAACGGCCATCCTAAGCTGAACGCGCCTGCTCTCGTCAGATCGCAGACTGCTACCCAGCTTAGGGCCTGGTAAGTACCAGCATGGGAGACTGGCTGGAATCCCGGGTGCAGTTGACATTTTAATCTGTTGCCGCCTTCCGCTCCGATTCGGAAAAGGATTTATTGATGCTTAAATCCACAATATACAGGGTGTGAAGCTGTCAACGGCCATCCTAAGCTGAACGTGTCTGCTTTCCTCAGATCGCAGACTGCTGCCCGGCAGATACCGGCATGGGAGACTGGCTGGCAATCCAAGGTGCCATTGACATTTTGCTATGTTGCCGCCTTCCTCTCCGATTAATAAAAATATTTATTGATGCTTAAATCCACAATATACAAGGCGTGAACATGTGAACGGCCATCCTAAGCTGAACGCGCCTGCTCTCGTCAGCTCGCAGACCGCCACCCAGCCTAGGGCCCAGTAAGAACCGGCATGGGAGACTGGCTGGGAATCCCAGGTGCAGTTGACATTTTGCTCTGTTGCCGCGTTCCGTTCCGATTCCGAAAAGGATTTATTGATGCTTAAATCCACAGTATAAAAATCATGAAGCTGTCAATGGCCATCCTAAGCTGAACGTGCCTGCTCTTGTCAGATCGCAGACTGCTACCCAGCTTAGGGCCCGGTAAGTATTGGCATGGGACACTGGCTGGGAATCCCGTGTGCAGTTGACAATTTACTCTGTCTCTGTTCCGATTCCGAAAATTATTTATTGATTCTTAAATCCACAGTATACAAAGTGTGAAGCTGTCAACCGCCATCATAAGCTGAATGCGCCTGCTCTCATCAGATCGCAGACTGCTACCCAGCTTAGGGCCTGGTAAGTACCAGCATGGGAGACTGGCTGGGAATCCCGGGTGCAATTGACATTTTAATCTGTTGCCGCCTTCCGCTCCGATTCGGAAAATGATTTATTGATGCTTTAATCCACAATATACAGGGTGTGAAGCTGTCAACGGCCATCCTAAGCCTGAACGTGCCTGCTCTCATCAGATCGCAGACCGCTGCCCGGCAGATACCGGCATGGGAGAGTGGCTGGCAATCCAAGGTGCCATTGACATTTTGCTCTGTTGCCGCCTTCCTCTCCGATTAATAAAAATATTTATTGATGCTTAAATCCACAATATACAACGCGTAAAGATGTCAACGGCCATCCTAAGCTGAACGCGCCTGCTCTCGTCAGATCGCAGACTGCTATCCAGCTTAGGGCCCAGTAAGTACCGGGATGGGAGACTGGCTGGGAATCCCGGGTGCAGTTGACATTTTGCTCTGTTGCCGCCTTCTGTTCCGTTCCGATTCCGAAAAGGATTTATTGATGCTTAAATGCACAGTATACAAAGTGTGAAGCTGTCAACAGCCATCCTAAGCTGAACGCGCCTGCAGTCGTCAGATCGCAGACTGATACCTAGCTTAGGGCCTGGTAAGTACCAGCATGGGAGACTGGCTGGGAATCCCGGTTGCAGTTGACTTTTTAATCTGTTGCCGCCTTCCGCTCCGATTCGGAAAAGGATTTATTGATGCTTAAATGCACAGTATAAAGGGCATGAAGCAGTCAACGGCCATCCTAAACTGAACGCGCCTGCTCTCGTCAGATCGCAGACTGCTACCCAGCTTAGGGCCCGGTAAGTACCAGCATGGGAGATTGGCTGGGAATCCCAGGTGTTGTTGACATTTTGCTCTGTAGCCGCCTTCCGCTCCGATTCCGAAAAGGATTTATTGATGCTTAAATCCTTAGTATACAGGGTGTGAAGCCGTCTACAGCTATTCTAAGCTGAATGTGCCTGTTCTTGTCAGATCACAGACTGCTGCCCGGCAAGTACGGGCATGGGAGACTGGCTGGCAATCCAAGGTGCTATTGACATTTTGCTATGTTGCCGCCTTCCTCTCTGATTCCGAAAAGGATTTATTGATGCTTAAATGCACAGTATAAAGGGCAAGAAGCTGTCAACGGCCATCCTAAGCTGAACGCGCCTGCTCTGGTCAGATCGCAGACTGCTACCCAGCTTAGGGCCCGGTAAGTACCAGCATGGGAGACTGGCTGGGAATATCAGGCGTTGTTGACATTTTGCTCTGTAGCTCTGTAGACACTTTGCTCCGATTCCGAAAAGGATTTATTGATGCTTAAATCCACAGTATCCACAGTATACAGGGTGTGAAGCCGTCTACGGCTATCCTAAGCTGAATGTGCCTGTTCTTGTCAGATCGCAGACTGCTGCCCGGCAAGTACGGGCATGGGAGACTGGCTGGCAATCCAAGGTGCTATTGACATTTTGCTCTGTTGCCGCCTTTCTCTCCGATTAAAAAAAATATTTATTGATGCTTAAATCCACAGTATACAAGGTGTGAAGATGTCAATGGCCATCCTAAGCTGAACGCGCCTGCTCTTGTCAGATCGCTGACTGCTACGCAGCTTAGGGCCCAGTAAGTACCGGCATGGGAGACTGGCTGGGAATCCCGGGTGCAGTTGACATTTTGCTCTGTTGCCGCCTTCCGTTCCGATTCCGAAAAGGATTTATTGATGCTTAAATGCACAGTATAAAAAGCATGAAGCTGTCAATGGCCATCCTAAGCTGAACGCGCCTGCTCTCGTCAGATCGCAGACTGGTACAGATCTTAGGGCCCGGTAAGTACCGGCATGGGACACTGGCTGGGAATCCTGGCTGCCGTTGACATTTTGCTCTGTTGCCGCCTTCCGTTCCGATTCCGAAAAGGATTTATTGATGCTTAAATGCACAGTATAAAGGGCGAGAAGCTGTCAACGGCCATCCTAAGCTGAACGCGCCTGCTCTTGTAAGATCGCAGACTGCTACCCAGCTTCGGGCCTGGTAAGTACCAGCATGGGAGACTGGCTGGGAATACCGGGTGCAGTTGACATTTTGCTCTGTTTCTGCTCCGATTCCGAAAATTATTTATTGATGCTTAAATGCACAGTATACAAAGTGTGAAGCTGTCAACGGCCATCCTAAGCTGAACGCGCCTGCTCTCGTCAGATCGCAGACTGCTACCCAGCTTAGGGCCTGGTAAGTACCAGCATGGGAGACTGGCTGGAATCCCGGGTGCAGTTGACATTTTAATCTGTTGCCGCCTTCCGCTCCGATTCGGAAAATTGATTTATTGATGCTTAAATCCACAATATACAGGGTGTGAAGCTGTCAACAACCATCCTAAGCTGAACGTGTCTGCTTTCCTCAGATCGCAGACTGCTGCCCGGCAGATACCGGCATGGGAGACTGGCTGGCAATCCAAGGTGCCATTGACATTTTGCTATGTTGCCGCCTTCCTCTCCGATTAATAAAAATATTTATTGATGCTTAAATCCACAATATACAAGGCGTGAACATGTGAACGGCCATCCTAAGCTGAACGCGCCTGCTCTCGTCAGCTCGCAGACCGCCACCCAGCCTAGGGCCCAGTAAGAACCGGCATGGGAGACTGGCTGGGAATCCCAGGTGCAGTTGACATTTTGCTCTGTTGCCGCCTTCCGTTCCGATTCCGAAAAGGATTTATTGATGCTTAAATGCACAGTATAAAAATCATGAAGCTGTCAATGGCCATCCTAAGCTTAACGCGCCTGCTCTTGTCAGATCACAAACTGCTACCCAGCTTAGGGCCCAGTAAGTACCGGCATGGGAGACTGGCTGGGAATCCCGGGTGCAGTTGACATTTTGCTCTGTTGCCGCCTTCCGTTCCGATTCCGAAAAGGATTTATTGATGCTTAAATGCACAGTATAAAAATCATGAAGCTGTCAATGGCCATCCTAAGCTTAACGCGCCTGCTCTCGTCAGATCGCAGACTGGTACAGATCTTAGGGACCGGTAAGTACCGGCATGGGAGACTGGCTGGGAATCCCGGCTATCGTTGACATTTTGCTCTGTTGCCGCCTTCTGTTCCGTTCCGATTCCGAAAAGGATTTATTGATGCTTAAATGCACAGTATACAAAGTGTGAAGCTGTCAACGGCCATCCTAAGCTGAACGCGCCTGCTGTCGTCAGATCGCAGACTGATACCCAGCTTAGGGCCTGGTAAGTACCAGCATGGGAGACTGGCTGGGAATCCCGGGTGCAGTTGACATTTTAATCTGTTGTCGCCTTCCGCTCAGATTCGGAAAAGGATTTATTGATGCTTAAATGCACAGTATAAAGGTCGTGAAGCCGTCAACGGCCATCCTAAGCTGAACGCGCCTGCTCTCGTCAGATCGCAGACTGCTACCCAGCTTAGGGCCCGGTAAGTACCAGCATGGGAGACTGGCTGGGAGTCCCAGGTGTTGTTGACATTTTGCTCTGTAGCCGCCTTCCGCTCCGATTCCGAAAAGGATTTAGTGATGCTTAAATCCACAGTAGACAGGGTGTGAAGCCGTCTACGGCTATGCTAAGCTGAATGTGCCTGTTCTTGTGAGATCGCAGACTTCTGCCCTGCAAGTACGGGCATGGGAGACTGGCTGGCAATCCAAGGTGTTATTGACATTTTGCTCTGTTGCCGCCTTCCTCTCCGATTCCGAAAAGGATTTATTGATGCTTAAATGCACAGTATAAAGGGCGTGAAGCTGTCAACGGCCATCCTAAGCTGAACGCGCCTGCTCTCGTCAGAGCGCAGACTGCTACCCAGCTTAGGGCCCGGTAAGTACCAGCATGGGAGACTGGCTGGGAATATCAGGTGTTGTTGACATTTTGCTCTGTAGCTCTGTAGACATTTTGCTCCGATTCCGAAAACGATTTATTGATGCTTAAATCCACAGTATACAGGGTGTGAAGCCGTCTACGGCTATCCTAAGCTGAATGCGCCTGTTCTTGTCAGATCGCAGACTGCTGCCCGGCAAGTACGGGCATGGGAGACTGGCTGGCAATCCAAGGTGCTATTGAAATTTTGCTCTGTTGCCGCCTTCCTCTCCGATTAAAAAAAATATTTATTGATGCTTAAATCCACAGTATACAAGGCGTGAAGATGTCAGCGGCCATCCTAAGCTGAACGCGCCTGCTCTCGTCAGATCGCAGACTTCTACGCAGCTTAGGGCCCGGTAAGTACTGGCATGGGAGACTGGCTGGGAATCCCGGGTGCTGTTGACATTTTGCTCTATTGCTGCCTTCCGCTCCGATTCCGAAAATAATTTATTGATGCTTAAATCCACAGTATACAAGGTGTGAAGCTGTCGACGGCCATCCTAAGCTTAACGCGCCTGCTCTCGTCAGATCGCAGACTGGTACAGATCTTAGGGCCCGGTAAGTACCGGCATGGGACACTGGCTGGGAATCCCGGCTGCCGTTGACATTTTGCTCTGTTGCCGCCTTCCGTTCCGATTCCGAAAAGGATTTATTGATGCTTAAATGCACAGTATAAAGGGCAAGAAGCTGTCAACGGCCATCCTAAGCTGAAAGCGCCTGCTCTCGTCAGATCGCAGACTGCTACCCAGCTTAGGGCCTGGTAAGTACCAGCATGGGAGACTGGCTGGGAATCCCAAGTGTCGTTGACATTTTGCTCTGTTGCCGCCTTCCGCTCCGATTCCGAAAAGGATTTATTGATGCTTAAATCCACAGTATACAGGGTGTGAAGATGTCTACGGCCATCCTAAGCTGAATGCGCCTGTTCTCGTCAGATCGCAGACTGCTACCCAGCTTCGGGCCTGGTAAGTACCAGCATGGGAGACTGGCTGGGAATCCCGTGTGCAGTTGACAATTTGCTCTGTCTCTGTTCCGATTCCGAAAATTATTTATTGATTCTTAAATCCACAGTATACAAAGTGTGAAGCTGTCAACCGCCATCATAAGCTGAATGCGCCTGCTCTCATCAGATCGCAGACTGCTACCCAGCTTAGGAACTGGTAAGTACCAGCATGGGAGACTGGCTGGGAATCCCGGGTGCAATTGACATTTTAATCTGTTGCCGCCTTCCGCTCCGATTCGGAAAATGATTTATTGATGCTTTAATCCACAATATACAGGGTGTGAAGCTGTCAACGGCCATCCTAAGCCTGAACGTGCCTGCTCTCATCAGATCGCAGACCGCTGCCCGGCAGATACCGGCATGGGAGAGTGGCTGGCAATCCAAGGTGCCATTGACATTTTGCTCTGTTGCCGCCTTCCTCTCCGATTAATAAAAATATTTATTGATGCTTAAATCCACAATATACAACGCGTAAAGATGTCAACGGCCATCCTAAGCTGAACGCGCCTGCTCTCGTCAGATCGCAGACTGCTATCCAGCTTAGGGCCCAGTAAGTACCGGCATGGGAGACTGGCTGGGAATCCCGGGTGCAGTTGACATTTTGCTCTGTTGCCGCCTTCTGTTCCGTTCCGATTCCGAAAAGGATTTATTGATGCTTAAATGCACAGTATACAAAGTGTGAAGCTGTCAACGGCCATCCTAAGCTGAACGCGCCTGCTGTCGTCAGATCGCAGACTGATACCTAGCTTAGGGCCTGGTAAGTACCAGCATGGGAGACTGGCTGGGAATCTCGGTTGCAGTTGACTTTTTAATCTGTTGCCGCCTTCCGCTCCGATTCGGAAAAGGATTTATTGATGCTTAAATGCACAGTATAAAGGGCATGAAGCAGTCAACGGCCATCCTAAACTGAACGCGCCTGCTCTCGTCAGATCGCAGACTGCTACCCAGCTTAGGGCCCGGTAAGTACCAGCATAGGAGATTGGCTGGGAATCCCAGGTGTTGTTGACATTTTGCTCTGTAGCCGCCTTCCGCTCCGATTCCGAAAAGGATTTATTGATGCTTAAATCCTTAGTATACAGGGTGTGAAGCCGTCTACGGCTATTCTAAGCTGAATGTGCCTGTTCTTGTCAGATCACAGACTGCTGCCCGGCAAGTACGGGCATGGGAGACTGGCTGGCAATCCAAGGTGCTATTGACATTTTGCTATGTTGCCGCCTTCCTCTCTGATTCCGAAAAGGATTTATTGATGCTTAAATGCACAGTATAAAGGGCAAGAAGCTGTCAACGGCCATCCTAAGCTGAACGCGCCTGCTCTGGTCAGATCGCAGACTGCTACCCAGCTTAGGGCCCGGTAAGTACCAGCATGGGAGACTGGCTGGGAATATCAGGCGTTGTTGACATTTTGCTCTGTAGCTCTGTAGACACTTTGCTCCGATTCCGAAAAGGATTTATTGATGCTTAAATCCACAGTATCCACAGTATACAGGGTGTGAAGCCGTCTACGGCTATCCTAAGCTGAATGTGCCTGTTCTTGTCAGATCGCAGACTGCTGCCCGGCAAGTACGGGCATGGGAGACTGGCTGGCAATCCAAGGTGCTATTGACATTTTGCTCTGTTGCCGCCTTTCTCTCCGATTAAAAAAAATATTTATTGATGCTTAAATCCACAGTATACAAGGTGTGAAGATGTCAATGGCCATCCTAAGCTGAACGCGCCTGCTCTTGTCAGATCGCTGACTGCTACGCAGCTTAGGGCCCAGTAAGTACCGGCATGGGAGACTGGCTGGGAATCCCGGGTGCAGTTGACATTTTGCTCTGTTGCCGCCTTCCGTTCCGATTCCGAAAAGGATTTATTGATGCTTAAATGCACAGTATAAAGGGCAAGACGCTGTCAACGGCCATCCTAAGCTGAACGCGCCTGCTCTGGTCAGATCGCAGACTGCTACCCAGCTTAGGGCCCGGTAAGTACCAGCATGGGAGACTGGCTGGGAATATCAGGTGTTGTTGACATTTTGCTCTGTTGCTCTGTAGACACTTTGCTCCGATTCCGAAAAGGATTTATTGATGCTTAAATCCACAGTATCCACAGTATCCACAGTATCCACAGTATCCACAGTATCCACAGTATACAGGGTGTGAAGCCGTCTACGGCTATCCTAAGCTGAATGTGCCTGTTCTTGTCAGATCGCAGACTGCTGCCCGGCAAGTACAGGCATGGGAGACTGGCTGGCAATCCAAGGTGCTATTGACATTTTGCTCTGTTGCCGCCTTCCTCTCCGATTAAAAAAAATATTTATTGATGCTTAAATCCACAGTATACAAGGTGTGAAGATGTCAATGGCCATCCTAAGCTGAACGCGCCTGCTCTCGTCAGACTGCTACGCAGCTTAGGGCCCAGTAAGTACCGGCATGGGAGACTGGCTGGGAATCCCGGGTGCAGTTGACATTTTGCTCTGTTGCCGCCTTCCGTTCCGGTTCCGATTCCGAAAAGGATTTATTGATGCTTAAATGCACAGTATAAAAAGCATGAAGCTGTCAACGGCCATCCTAAGCTGAACGCGCCTGCTCTTGTAAGATCGCAGACTGCTACCCAGCTTCGGGCCTGGTAAGTACCAGCATGGGAAACTGGCTGGGAATACCGGGTGCAGTTGACATTTTGCTCTGTTTCTGCTCCGATTCCGAAAATTATTTATTGATGCTTAAATGCACAGTATACAAAGTGTGAAGCTATCAACGGCCATCCTAAGCTGAACGCGCCTGCTCTCGTCAGATCGCAGACTGCTACCCAGCTTAGGGCCTGGTAAATACCAGCATGGGAGACTGGCTGGAATCCCGGGTGCAGTTGACATTTTAATCTGTTGCCGCCTTCCGCTCCGATTCGGAAAAGGATTTATTAATGCTTAAATCCACAATATACAGGGTGTGAAGCTGTCAACGGCCATCCTAAGCTGAACGTGTCTGCTTTCCTCAGATCGCAGATACCGGCATGGGAGACTGGCTGGCAATCCAAGGTGTCATTGACATTTTGCTATGTTGCCGCCTTCCTCTCCGATTAATAAAAATATTTATTGATGCTTAAATCCACAATATACAAGGCGTGAACATGTGAACGGCCATCCTAAGCTGAACGCGCCTGCTCTCGTCAGCTCGCAGACCGCCACCCAGCCCAGGGCCCAGTAAGAACCGGCATGGGAGACTGGCTGGGAATCCCGGGTGCAGTTGACATTTTGCTCTGTTGCCGCCTTCCGTTCCGATTCCGAAAAGGATTTATTGATGCTTAAATCCACAGTATAAAAATCATGAAGCTGTCAATGGCCATCCTAAGCTGAACGTGCCTGCTCTCGTCAGATCGCAGACTGCTACCCAGCTTAGGGCCCGGTAAGTATTGGCATGGGACACTGGCTGGGAATCCTGGTTGCCGTTGACATTTTGCTCTATTGCTGCCTTCCGCTCCGATTCCGAAAATAATTTATTGATGCTTAAATCCTCAGTATACAAGGTGTGAAGCTGTCGACGGCCATCCTAAGCTTAACGCGCCTGCTCTCGTCAGATCGCAGACTGGTACAGATCTTAGGGCCTGGTAAGTACCGGCATGGGACACTGGCTGGGAATCCCGGCTGCCGTTGACATTTTGCTCTTTTGCCGCCTTCCGTTCCGATTCCGAAAAGGATTTATTGATGCTTAAATGCACAGTATAAAGTGCAAGAAACTGTCAACGGCCATCCTAAGCTGAACGCGCCTGCTCTCGTCAGATTGCAGACTGATACCCAGCTTAGGGCCTCGTAAGTATCAGCATGGGAGACTGGCTGGGAATCCCGGGTGCAGTTGACATTTTAATCTGTTGCCGCCTTCCGCTCCGATTCGGAAAAGGATTTATTGATGCTTAAATGCACAGTATAAAGGGCGTGTAGCTGTCAATGGCCATCCTAAGCTGAACGCGCCTGCTCTAGTCAGATCGCAGACTGCTTCCCAGTTTGGGGCCCGGTAAGTACCAGCATGGGAGACTGGCTGGGAATCCCAGGTGTTGTTGACATTTTGCTCTGTAGCCGCCTTCTGCTCCGATTCCGAAAAGGATTTATTGATGCTTAAATCCACAGTGTACAGGGTGTGAAGTCGTCTATGGCTATCCTAAGCTGAATGTGCCTGTTCTTGTCAGATCGCAGACTGCTGCCCGGCAAGTACAGACATGGGAGACTGGCTGGCAATCCAAGGTGCTATTGACATTTTGCTCTGTTGCCGCCTTCCTCTCCGATTCCGAAAAGGATTTATTGATGCTTAAATGCACAGTATAAAGGGCGTGAAGCTGTCAACGGCCATCCTATGCTGAACGCGCCTGCTCTCGTCAGATCGCAGACTGCTACCCAGCTTAGGGCCTGGTAAATACAAGCATGGGAGACTGGCTGGGAATCTCAGGTGTTGTTGACATTTTGCTCTGTAGCTCTGTAGACATTTTGCTCCGATTCCGAAAAGGATTTATTGATGCTTAAATCCACAGTATACAGGGTGTGAAGCCGTCTACGGCTCTCCTAAACTGAATGCGCATGTTCTTGTCAGATCGCAGACTGCTGCCCGGCAAGTACGGGCATGGGAGACTGGCTGGCAATCCAAGGTGCTATTGACATTTTGCTATGTTGCCGCCTTCCTCTCTGATTCCGAAAAGGATTTATTGATGCTTAAATGCACAGTATAAAGGGCAAGACGCTGTCAACGGCCATCCTAAGCTGAACGCGCCTGCTCTGGTCAGATCGCAGACTGCTACCCAGCTTAGGGCCCGGTAAGTACCAGCATGGGAGACTGGCTGGGAATATCAGGTGTTGTTGACATTTTGCTCTGTAGCTCTGTAGACACTTTGCTCCGATTCCGAAAAGGATTTATTGATGCTTAAATCCACAGTATCCACAGTATACAGGGTGTGAAGCCGTCTACGGCTATCCTAAGCTGAATGTGCCTGTTCTTGTCAGATCGCAGACTGCTGCCCGGCAAGTACGGGCATGGGAGACTGGCTGGCAATCCAAGGTGCTATTGACATTTTGCTCTGTTGCCGCCTTTCTCTCCGATTAAAAAAAATATTTATTGATGCTTAAATCCACAGTATACAAGGTGTGAAGATGTCAATGGCCATCCTAAGCTGAACGCGCCTGCTCTTGTCAGATCGCTGACTGCTACGCAGCTTAGGGCCCAGTAAGTACCGGCATGGGAGACTGGCTGGGAATCCCGGGTGCAGTTGACATTTTGCTCTGTTGCCGCCTTCCGTTCCGATTCCGAAAAGGATTTATTGATGCTTAAATGCACAGTATAAAAAGCATGAAGCTGTCAATGGCCATCCTAAGCTGAACGCGCCTGCTCTCGTCAGATCGCAGACTGGTACAGATCTTAGGGCCCGGTAAGTACCGGCATGGGACACTGGCTGGGAATCCTGGCTGCCGTTGACATTTTGCTCTGTTGCCGCCTTCCGTTCCGATTCCGAAAAGGATTTATTGATGCTTAAATGCACAGTATAAAGGGCGAGAAGCTGTCAACGGCCATCCTAAGCTGAACGCGCCTGCTCTTGTAAGATCGCAGACTGCTACCCAGCTTCGGGCCTGGTAAGTACCAGCATGGGAGACTGGCTGGGAATACCGGGTGCAGTTGACATTTTGCTCTGTTTCTGCTCCGATTCCGAAAATTATTTATTGATGCTTAAATGCACAGTATACAAAGTGTGAAGCTGTCAACGGCCATCCTAAGCTGAACGCGCCTGCTCTCGTCAGATCGCAGACTGCTACCCAGCTTAGGGCCTGGTAAGTACCAGCATGGGAGACTGGCTGGAATCCCGGGTGCAGTTGACATTTTAATCTGTTGCCGCCTTCCGCTCCGATTCGGAAAATTGATTTATTGATGCTTAAATCCACAATATACAGGGTGTGAAGCTGTCAACAACCATCCTAAGCTGAACGTGTCTGCTTTCCTCAGATCGCAGACTGCTGCCCGGCAGATACCGGCATGGGAGACTGGCTGGCAATCCAAGTTGCCATTGACATTTTGCTATGTTGCCGCCTTCCTCTCCGATTAATAAAAATATTTATTGATGCTTAAATCCACAATATACAAGGCGTGAACATGTGAACGGCCATCCTAAGCTGAACGCGCCTGCTCTCGTCAGCTCGCAGACCGCCACCCAGCCTAGGGCCCAGTAAGAACCGGCATGGGAGACTGGCTGGGAATCCCAGGTGCAGTTGACATTTTGCTCTGTTGCCGCCTTCCGTTCCGATTCCGAAAAGGATTTATTGATGCTTAAATGCACAGTATAAAAATCATGAAGCTGTCAATGGCCATCCTAAGCTTAACGCGCCTGCTCTTGTCAGATCACAGACTGCTACCCAGCTTAGGGCCCAGTAAGTACCGGCATGGGAGACTGGCTGGGAATCCCGGGTGCAGTTGACATTTTGCTCTGTTGCCGCCTTCCGTTCCGATTCCGAAAAGGATTTATTGATGCTTAAATGCACAGTATAAAAATCATGAAGCTGTCAATGGCCATCCTAAGCTTAACGCGCCTGCTCTCGTCAGATCGCAGACTGGTACAGATCTTAGGGACCGGTAAGTACCGGCATGGGAGACTGGCTGGGAATCCCGGCTATCGTTGACATTTTGCTCTGTTGCCGCCTTCTGTTCCGTTCCGATTCCGAAAAGGATTTATTGATGCTTAAATGCACAGTATACAAAGTGTGAAGCTGTCAACGGCCATCCTAAGCTGAACGCGCCTGCTGTCGTCAGATCGCAGACTGATACCCAGCTTAGGGCCTGGTAAGTACCAGCATGGGAGACTGGCTGGGAATCCCGGGTGCAGTTGACATTTTAATCTGTTGTCGCCTTCCGCTCAGATTCGGAAAAGGATTTATTGATGCTTAAATGCACAGTATAAAGGTCGTGAAGCCGTCAACGGCCATCCTAAGCTGAACGCGCCTGCTGTCGTCAGATCGCAGACTGCTACCCAGCTTAGGGCCCGGTAAGTACCAGCATGGGAGACTGGCTGGGAATCCCAGGTGTTGTTGACATTTTGCTCTGTAGCCGCCTTCCGCTCCGATTCCGAAAAGGATTTAGTGATGCTTAAATCCACAGTAGACAGAGTGTGAAGCCGTCTACGGCAATGCTAAGCTGAATGTGCCTGTTCTTGTGAGATCGCAGACTTCTGCCCTGCAAGTACGGGCATGGGAGACTGGCTGGCAATCCAAGGTGTTATTGACATTTTGCTCTGTTGCCGCCTTCCTCTCCGATTCCGAAAAGGATTTATTGATGCTTAAATGCACAGTATAAAGGGCGTGAAGCTGTCAACGGCCATCCTAAGCTGAACGCGCCTGCTCTCGTCAGAGCGCAGACTGCTACCCAGCTTAGGGCCCGGTAAGTACAAGCATGGGAGACTGGCTGGGAATATCAGGTGTTGTTGACATTTTGCTCTGTAGCTCTGTAGACATTTTGCTCCGATTCCGAAAACGATTTATTGATGCTTAAATCCACAGTATACAGGGTGTGAAGCCGTCTACGGCTATCCTAAGCTGAATGCGCCTGTTCTTGTCAGATCGCAGACTGCTGCCCGGCAAGTACGGGCATGGGAGACTGGCTGGCAATCCAAGGTGCTATTGAAATTTTGCTCTGTTGCCGCCTTCCTCTCCGATTAAAAAAAATATTTATTGATGCTTAAATCCACAGTATACAAGGCGTGAAGATGTCAGCGGCCATCCTAAGCTGAACGCGCCTGCTCTCGTCAGATCGCAGACTTCTACGCAGCTTAGGGCCCGGTAAGTACTGGCATGGGAGACTGGCTGGGAATCCCGGGTGCTGTTGACATTTTGCTCTATTGCTGCCTTCCGCTCCGATTCCGAAAATAATTTATTGATGCTTAAATCCACAGTATACAAGGTGTGAAGCTGTCGACGGCCATCCTAAGCTTAACGCGCCTGCTCTCGTCAGATCGCAGACTGGTACAGATCTTAGGGCCCGGTAAGTACCGGCATGGGACACTGGCTGGGAATCCCGGCTGCCGTTGACATTTTGCTCTGTTGCCGCCTTCCGTTCCGATTCCGAAAAGGATTTATTGATGCTTAAATGCACAGTATAAAGGGCAAGAAGCTGTCAACGGCCATCCTAAGCTGAAAGCGCCTGCTCTCGTCAGATCGCAGACTGCTACCCAGCTTAGGGCCTGGTAAGTACCAGCATGGGAGACTGGCTGGGAATCCCAAGTGTCGTTGACATTTTGCTCTGTTGCCGCCTTCCGCTCCGATTCCGAAAAGGATTTATTGATGCTTAAATCCACAGTATACAGGGTGTGAAGATGTCTACGGCCATCCTAAGCTGAATGCGCCTGTTCTCGTCAGATCGCAGACTGCTACCCAGCTTCGGGCCTGGTAAGTACCAGCATGGGAGACTGGCTGGGAATCCCGTGTGCAGTTGACAATTTGCTCTGTCTCTGTTCCGATTCCGAAAATTATTTATTGATTCTTAAATCCACAGTATACAAAGTGCGAAGCTGTCAACCGCCATCCTAAGCTGAATGCGCCTGCTCTCATCAGATCGCAGACTGCTACCCAGCTTAGGAACTGGCTGGGAATCCCGGGTGCAATTGACATTTTAATCTGTTGCCGCCTTCCGCTCCGATTCGGAAAATGATTTATTGATGCTTTAATCCACAATATACAGGGTGTGAAGCTGTCAACGGCCATCCTAAGCCTGAACGTGCCTGCTCTCATCAGATCGCAGACCGCTGCCCGGCAGATACCGGCATGGGAGAGTGGCTGGCAATCCAAGGTGCCATTGACATTTTGCTCTGTTGCCGCCTTCCTCTCCGATTAATAAAAATATTTATTGATGCTTAAATCCACAATATACAACGCGTAAAGATGTCAACGGCCATCCTAAGCTGAACGCGCCTGCTCTCGTCAGATCGCAGACTGCTATCCAGCTTAGGGCCCAGTAAGTACCGGCATGGGAGACTGGCTGGGAATCCCGGGTGCAGTTGACATTTTGCTCTGGTGCCGCCTTCTGTTCCGTTCCGATTCCGAAAAGGATTTATTGATGCTTAAATGCACAGTATACAAAGTGTGAAGCTGTCAACGGCCATCCTAAGCTGAACGCACCTGCTATTGTCAGAGCGCAGACTGATACCCAGCTTAGGGCCTGGTAAGTACCAGCATGGGAGACTGGCTGGGAATCCCGGTTGCAGTTGACTTTTTAATCTGTTGCCGCCTTCCGCTCAGATTCGGAAAAGGATTTATTGATGCTTAAATGCACAGTATAAAGGGCATGAAGCAGTCAGCGGCCATCCTAAACTGAACGCGCCTGCTCTCGTCAGATCGCAGACTGCTACCCAGCTTAGGGCCCGGTAAGTACCAGCATGGGAGATTGGCTGGGAATCCCAGGTGTTGTTGACATTTTGCTCTGTAGCCGCCTTCCGCTCCGATTCCGAAAAGGATTTATTGATGCTTAAATCCTTAGTATACAGGGTGTGAAGCCGTCTACGGCTATTCTAAGCTGAATGTGCCTGTTCTTGTCAGATCACAGACTGCTGCCCGGCAAGTACGGGCATGGGAGACTGGCTGGCAATCCAAGGTGCTATTGACATTTTGCTATGTTGCCGCCTTCCTCTCTGATTCCGAAAAGGATTTATTGATGCTTAAATGCACAGTATAAAGGGCAAGACGCTGTCAACGGCCATCCTAAGCTGAACGCGCCTGCTCTGGTCAGATCGCAGACTGCTACCCAGCTTAGGGCCCGGTAAGTACCAGCATGGGAGACTGGCTGGGAATATCAGGTGTTGTTGACATTTTGCTCTGTTGCTCTGTAGACACTTTGCTCCGATTCCGAAAAGGATTTATTGATGCTTAAATCCACAGTATCCACAGTATCCACAGTATCCACAGTATCCACAGTATCCACAGTATCCACAGTATCCACAGTATCCACAGTATCCACAGTATCCAGGGTGTGAAGCCGTCTACGGCTATCCTAAGCTGAATGTGCCTGTTCTTGTCAGATCGCAGACTGCTGCCCGGCAAGTACAGGCATGGGAGACTGGCTGGCAATCCAAGGTGCTATTGACATTTTGCTCTGTTGCCGCCTTCCTCTCCGATTAAAAAAAATATTTATTGATGCTTAAATCCACAGTATACAAGGTGTGAAGATGTCAATGGCCATCCTAAGCTGAACGCGCCTGCTCTCGTCAGATCGCAGACTGCTACGCAGCTTAGGGCCCAGTAAGTACCGGCATGGGAGACTGGCTGGGAATCCCGGGTGCAGTTGACATTTTGCTCTGTTGTCGCCTTCTGTTCCGTTCCGATTCCGAAAAGGATTTATTGATGCTTAAATGCACAGTATACAAAGTGTGAAGCTGTCAACGGCCATCCTAAGCTGAACGCGCCTGCTGTCGTCAGATCGCAGACTGATACCTAGCTTAGGGCCTGGTAAGTACCAGCATGGGAGACTGGCTGGGAATCCCGGTTGCAGTTGACTTTTTAATCTGTTGCCGCCTTCCGCTCCGATTCGGAAAAGGATTTATTGATGCTTAAATGCACAGTATAAAGGGCATGAAGCAGTCAACGGCCATCCTAAACTGAACGCGCCTGCTCTCGTCAGATCGCAGACTGCTACCCAGCTTAGGGCCCGGTAAGTACCAGCATGGGAGATTGGCTGGGAATCCCAGGTGTTGTTGACATTTTGCTCTGTAGCCGCCTTCCGCTCCGATTCCGAAAAGGATTTATTGATGCTTAAATCCTTAGTATACAGGGTGTGAAGCCGTCTACGGCTATTCTAAGCTGAATGTGCCTGTTCTTGTCAGATCACAGACTGCTGCCCTTCAAGTACGGGCATGGGAGACTGGCTGGCAATCCAAGGTGCTATTGACATTTTGCTATGTTGCCGCCTTCCTCTCTGATTCCGAAAAGGATTTATTGATGCTTAAATGCACAGTATAAAGGGCAAGAAGCTGTCAACGGCCATCCTAAGCTGAACGCGCCTGCTCTGGTCAGATCGCAGACTGCTACCCAGCTTAGGGCCCGGTAAGTACCAGCATGGGAGACTGGCTGGGAATATCAGGTGTTGTTGACATTTTGCTCTGTAGCTCTGTAGACACTTTGCTCCGATTCCGAAAAGGATTTATTGATGCTTAAATCCACAGTATCCACAGTATACAGGGTGTGAAGCCGTCTACGGCTATCCTAAGCTGAATGTGCCTGTTCTTGTCAGATCGCAGACTGCTGCCCGGCAAGTACAGGCATGGGAGACTGGCTGGCAATCCAAGGTGCTATTGACATTTTGCTCTGTTGCCGCCTTCCTCTCCGATTAAAAAAAATATTTATTGATGCTTAAATCCACAGTATACAAGGTGTGAAGATGTCAATGGCCATCCTAAGCTGAACGCGCCTGCTCTCGTCAGATCGCTGACTGCTACGCAGCTTAGGGCCCAGTAAGTACCGGCATGGGAGACTGGCTGGGAATCCCGGGTGCAGTTGACATTTTGCTCTGTTGCCGCCTTCCGTTCCGATTCCGAAAAGGATTTATTGATGCTTAAATGCACAGTATAAAAAGCATGAAGCTGTCAATGGCCATCCTAAGCTGAACGCGCCTGCTCTCGTCAGATCGCAGACTGGTACAGATCTTAGGGCCCGGTAAGTACCGGCATGGGACACTGGCTGGGAATCCTGGCTGCCGTTGACATTTTGCTCTGTTGCCGCCTTCCGTTCCGATTCCGAAAAGGATTTATTGATGCTTAAATGCACAGTATAAAGGGCGAGAAGCTGTCAACGGCCATCCTAAGCTGAACGCGCCTGCTCTTGTAAGATCGCAGACTGCTACCCAGCTTCGGGCCTGGTAAGTACCAGCATGGGAGACTGGCTGGGAATACCGGGTGCAGTTGACATTTTGCTCTGTTTCTGCTCCGATTCCGAAAATTATTTATTGATGCTTAAATGCACAGTATACAAAGTGTGAAGCTGTCAACGGCCATCCTAAGCTGAACGCGCCTGCTCTCGTCAGATCGCAGACTGCTACCCAGCTTAGGGCCTGGTAAGTACCAGCATGGGAGACTGGCTGGAATCCCGGGTGCAGTTGACATTTTAATCTGTTGCCGCCTTCCGCTCCGATTCGGAAAAGGATTTATTGATGCTTAAATCCACAATATACAGGGTGTGAAGCTGTCAACGGCCATCCTAAGCTGAACGTGTCTGCTTTCCTCAGATCGCAGACTGCTGCCCGGCATGGGAGACTGGCTGGCAATCCAAGGTGCCATTGACATTTTGCTATGTTGCCGCCTTCCTCTCCGATTAATAAAAATATTTATTGATGCTTAAATCCACAATATACAAGGCGTGAACATGTGAACGGCCATCCTAAGCTGAACGCGCCTGCTCTCGTCAGCTCGCAGACCGCCACCCAGCCTAGGGCCCAGTAAGAACCGGCATGGGAGACTGGCTGGGAATCCCGGGTGCAGTTGACATTTTGCTCTGTTGCCGCCTTCCGTTCCGATTCCGAAAAGGATTTATTGATGCTTAAATCCACAGTATAAAAATCATGAAGCTGTCAATGGCCATCCTAAGCTGAACGTGCCTGCTCTTGTCAGATCGCAGACTGCTACCCAGCTTAGGGCCCGGTAAGTATTGGCATGGGACACTGGCTGGGAATCCCGTGTGCAGTTGACAATTTACTTTGTCTCTGTTCCGATTCCGAAAATTATTTATTGATTCTTAAATCCACAGTATACAAAGTGTGAAGCTGTCAACCGCCATCATAAGCTGAATGCGCCTGCTCTCATCAGATCGCAGACTGCTACCCAGCTTAGGGCCTGGTAAGTACCAGCATGGGAGACTGGCTGGGAATCCCGGGTGCAATTGACATTTTAATCTGTTGCCGCCTTCCGCTCCGATTCGGAAAATGATTTATTGATGCTTTAATCCACAATATACAGGGTGTGAAGCTGTCAACGGCCATCCTAAGCTGAACGCGCCTGCTCTTGTAAGATCGCAGACTGCTACCCAGCTTCGGGCCTGGTAAGTACCAGCATGGGAGACTGGCTGGGAATCCCGGGTGCAGTTGACATTTTGCTCTGTTGCCGCCTTCCGTTCCGGTTCCGATTCCGAAAAGGATTTATTGATGCTTAAATGCACAGTATAAAAAGCATGAAGCTGTCAACGGCCATCCTAAGCTGAACGCGCCTGCTCTTGTAAGATCGCAGACTGCTACCCAGCTTCGGGCCTGGTAAGTACCAGCATGGGAGACTGGCTGGGAATACCGGGTGCAGTTGACATTTTGCTCTGTTTCTGCTCCGATTCCGAAAATTATTTATTGATGCTTAAATGCACAGTATACAAAGTGTGAAGCTGTCAACGGCCATCCTAAGCTGAACGCCCCTGCTCTCGTCAGATCGCAGACTGCTACCCAGCTTAGGGCCTGGTAAATACCAGCATGGGAGACTGGCTGGAATCCCGGGTGCAGTTGACATTTTAATCTGTTGCCGCCTTCCGCTCCGATTCGGAAAAGGATTTATTAATGCTTAAATCCACAATATACAGGGTGTGAAGCTGTCAACGGCCATCCTAAGCTGAACGTGTCTGCTTTCCTCAGATCGCAGACTGCTGCCCGGCAGATACCGGCATGGGAGACTGGCTGGCAATCCAAGGTGCCATTGACATTTTGCTATGTTGCCGCCTTCCTCTCCGATTAATAAAAATATTTATTGATGCTTAAATCCACAATATACAAGGCGTGAACATGTGAACGGCCATCCTAAGCTGAACGCGCCTGCTCTCGTCAGCTCGCAGACCGCCACCCAGACCAGGGACCAGTAAGAACCGGCATGGGAGACTGGCTGGGAATCCCGGGTGCAGTTGACATTTTGCTCTGTTGCCGCCTTCCGTTCCGATTCCGAAAAGGATTTATTGATGCTTAAATCCACAGTATAAAAATCATGAAGCTGTCAATGGCCATCCTAAGCTGAACGTGCCTGCTCTCGTCAGATCGCAGACTGCTACCCAGCTTAGGGCCCGGTAAGTATTGGCATGGGACACTGGCTGGGAATCCTGGTTGCCGTTGACATTTTGCTCTATTGCTGCCTTCCGCTCCGATTCCGAAAATAATTTATTGATGCTTAAATCCTCAGTATACAAGGTGTGAAGCTGTCGACGGCCATCCTAAGCTTAACGCGCCTGCTCTCGTCAGATCGCAGACTGGTACAGATCTTAGGGCCTGGTAAGTACCGGCATGGGACACTGGCTGGGAATCCCGGCTGCCGTTGACATTTTGCTCTTTTGCCGCCTTCCGTTCCGATTCCGAAAAGGATTTATTGATGCTTAAATGCACAGTATAAAGTGCAAGAAACTGTCAACGGCCATCCTAAGCTGAACGCGCCTGTTCTCGTCAGATTGCAGACTGATACCCAGCTTAGGGCCTCGTAAGTATCAGCATGGGAGACTGGCTGGGAATCCCGGGTGCAGTTGACATTTTAATCTGTTGCCGCCTTCCGCTCCGATTCGGAAAAGGATTTATTGATGCTTAAATGCACAGTATAAAGGGCGTGTAGCTGTCAATGGCCATCCTAAGCTGAACGCGCCTGCTCTAGTCAGATCGCAGACTGCTTCCCAGTTTGGGGCCCGGTAAGTACCAGCATGGGAGACTGGCTGGGAATCCCAGGTGTTGTTGACATTTTGCTCTGTAGCCGCCTTCTGCTCCGATTCCGAAAAGGATTTATTGATGCTTAAATCCACAGTGTACAGGGTGTGAAGTCGTCTATGGCTATCCTAAGCTGAATGTGCCTGTTCTTGTCAGATCGCAGACTGCTGCCCGGCAAGTACAGACATGGGAGACTGGCTGGCAATCCAAGGTGCTATTGACATTTTGCTCTGTTGCCGCCTTCCTCTCCGATTCCGAAAAGGATTTATTGATGCTTAAATGCACAGTATAAAGGGCGTGAAGCTGTCAACGGCCATCCTATGCTGAACGCGCCTGCTCTCGTCAGATCGCAGACTGCTACCCAGCTTAGGGCCTGGTAAATACAAGCATGGGAGACTGGCTGGGAATCTCAGGTGTTGTTGACATTTTGCTCTGTAGTTCTGTAGACATTTTGCTCCGATTCCGAAAAGGATTTATTGATGCTTAAATCCACAGTATACAGGGTGTGAAGCCGTCTACGGCTCTCCTAAACTGAATGCGCATGTTCTTGTCAGATCGCAGACTGCTGCCCGGCAAGTACGGGCATGGGAGACTGGCTGGCAATCCAAGGTGCTATTGACATTTTGCTATGTTGCCGCCTTCCTCTCTGATTCCGAAAAGGATTTATTGATGCTTAAATGCACAGTATAAAGGACAAGACGCTGTCAACGGCCATCCTAAGCTGAACGCGCCTGCTCTGGTCAGATCGCAGACTGCTACCCAGCTTAGGGCCCGGTAAGTACCAGCATGGGAGACTGGCTGGGAATATCAGGTGTTGTTGACATTTTGCTCTGTAGCTCTGTAGACACTTTGCTCCGATTCCGAAAAGGATTTATTGATGCTTAAATCCACAGTATCCACAGTATACAGGGTGTGAAGCCGTCTACGGCTATCCTAAGCTGAATGTGCCTGTTCTTGTCAGATCGCAGACTGATGCCCGGCAAGTGCGGGCATGGGAGACTGGCTGGCAATCCAAGGTGCTATTGACATTTTGCTCTGTTGCCGCCTTCCTCTCCGATTAAAAAAAATATTTATTGATGCTTAAATCCACAGTATACAAGGTGTGAAGATGTCAATGGCCATCCTAAGCTGAACGCGCCTGCTCTCGTCAGATCGCAGCTTAGGGCCCAGTAAGTACCGGCATGGGAGACTGGCTGGGAATCCCGGGTGCAGTTGACATTTTGCTCTGTTGCCGCCTTCCGTTCCGATTCCGAAAAGGATTTATTGATGCTTAAATGCACAGTATAAAAAGCATGAAGCTGTCAATGGCCATCCTAAGCTGAACGCGCCTGCTCTCGTCAGATCGCAGACTGGTACAGATCTTAGGGCCCGGTAAGTACCGGCATGGGACACTGGCTGGGAATCCTGGCTGCCGTTGACATTTTGCTCTGTTGCCGCCTTCCGTTCCGATTCCGAAAAGGATTTATTGATGCTTAAATGCACAGTATAAAGGGCGAGAAGCTGTCAACGGCCATCCTAAGCTGAACGCGCCTGCTTTTGTAAGATCGCAGACTGCTACCCAGCTTCGGGCCTGGTAAGTACCAGCATGGGAGACTGGCTGGGAATACCGGGTGCAGTTGACATTTTGCTCTGTTTCTGCTCCGATTCCGAAAATTATTTATTGATGCTTAAATGCACAGTATACAAAGTGTGAAGCTGTCAACGGCCATCCTAAGCTGAACGCGCCTGCTCTCGTCAGATCGCAGACTGCTACCCAGCTTAGGGCCTGGTAAGTACCAGCATGGGAGACTGGCTGGAATCCCGGGTGCAGTTGACATTTTAATCTGTTGCCGCCTTCCGCTCCGATTCGGAAAAGGATTTATTGATGCTTAAATCCACAACATACAGGGTGTGAAGCTGTCAACGGCCATCCTAAGCTGAACGTGTCTGCTTTCCTCAGATCGCAGACTGCTGCCCGCCAGATACTGGCATGGGAGACTGGCTGGCAATCCAAGGTGCCATTGACATTTTGCTATGTTGCCGCCTTCCTCTCCGATTAATAAAAATATTTATTGATGCTTAAATCCACAATATACAAGGCGTGAACATGTGAACGGCCATCCTAAGCTGAACGCGCCTGCTCTCGTCAGCTCGCAGACCGCCACCCAGCCTAGGGCCCAGTAAGAACCGGCATGGGAGACTGGCTGGGAATCCCGGGTGCAGTTGACATTTTGCTCTGTTGCCGCCTTCCGTTCCGATTCCGAAAAGGATTTATTGATGCTTAAATCCACAGTATAAAAATCATGAAGCTGTCAATGGTCATCCTAAGCTGAACGTGCCTGCTCTCGTCAGATCGCAGACTGCTACCCAGCTTAGGGCCCGGTAAGTATTGGCATGGGACACTGGCTGGGAATCCTGGTTGCCGTTGACGTTTTGCTCTATTGCTGCCTTCCGCTCCGATTCCGAAAATAATTTATTGATGCTTAAATCCTCAGTATACAAGGTGTGAAGCTGTCGACGGCCATCCTAAGCTTAACGCGCCTGCTCTCGTCAGATCGCAGACTGGTACAGATCTTAGGGCCTGGTAAGTACCGGCATGGGACACTGGCTGGGAATCCCGGCTGCCGTTGACATTTTGCTCTTTTGCCGCCTTCCGTTCCGATTCCGAAAAGGATTTATTGATGCTTAAATGCACAGTATAAAGTGCAAGAAACTGTCAACGGCCATCCTAAGCTGAACGCGCCTGCTCTCTTCAGATTGCAGACTGATACCCAGCTTAGGGCCTCGTAAGTATCAGCATGGGAAACTGGCTGGGAATCCCGGGTGCAGTTGACATTTTAATCTGTTGCCGCCTTCCGCTCCGATTCGGAAAAGGATTTATTGATGCTTAAATGCACAGTATAAAGGGCGTGTAGCTGTCAATGGCCATCCTAAGCTGAACGCGCCTGCTCTAGTCAGATCGCAGACTGCTTCCCAGTTTAGGGCCCGGTAAGTACCAGCATGGGAGACTGGCTGGGAATCCCAGGTGTTGTTGACATTTTGCTCTGTAGCCGCCTTCTGCTCCGATTCCGAAAATGATTTATTGATGCTTAAATGCACAGTATAAAGGGCATGAAGCTGTCAACGGCCATCCTATGCTGAACGCGCCTACTCTCGTCAGATCGCAGACTGCTACCCAGCTTAGGGCCCGGTAAATACAAGCATGGGAGACTGGCTGGGAATCTCAGGTGTTGTTGACATGTAGCTCTGTAGACATTTTGCTCCGATTCCGAAAAGGATTTATTGATGCTTAAATCCACAGTATACAGGGTGTGAAGCCGTCTACGGCTCTCCTAAACTGAATGCGCCTGTTCTTGTCAGATCGCAGACTGCTGCCCGGCAAGTACGGGCATGGGAGACTGGCTGGCAATCCAAGGTGCTATTGACATTATGCTCTGTTGCCGCCTTCCTCTCCGATTAAAAAAATTATTTATTGATGCTTAAATCCATAGTATACAAGGTGTGAAGATGTCAATGGCAATCCTAAGCTGAACGCGCCTGCTCTCGTCAGATCGCAGACTGCTACCCAGCTTAGGGCCCGGTAAGTACTGGCATGGGAGACTGGCTGGGAATCCCGGGTGCCGTTGACTTTTTGCTCTATTGCTGCCTTCCGCTCCGATTCCGAAAATAATTTATTGATGCTTAAATCCACAGTATACAAGGTGTGAAGCTGTCGACGGCCATCCTAAGCTTAACGCGCCTGCTCTCGTCAGATCGCAGACTGGTACAGATCTTAGGGCCCGGTAAGTACCGGCATGGGACACTGGCTGGGAATACCGGATGCCGTTGACATTTTGCTCTGTTGCCGCCTTCCATTCCGATTCCGAAAAGGATTTATTGATGCTTAAATCCACAGTATACAGGGTATGAAGATGTCTACGGCCATCCTAAGCTGAATGCGCCTGTTCTCGTCAGATCGCAGACTGCTACCCAGCTTCGGGCCCAGTAAGTACCAGCATTCGAGACTGGCTGGGAATCCCGGGTGCAGTTGACATTTTGCTCTGTTTCTGTTCCGATTCCGAAAATTATTTATTGATGCTTAAATCCACAGTATACAAAGTGTGAAGCTATCAACGGCCATCCTAAGCTGAACGCGCCTGCTCACGTCAGATTGCAGACTGCTACCCAGCTTAGGGCCTGGTAAGTACCAGCATGGGAGACTGGCTGGGAATCCCGGGTGCAGTTGACATTTTAATCTGTTGCCGCCTTCCGCTCCGATTCGGAAAAGGATTTATTGATGCTTAAATCCACAATATACAGGGTGTGAAGCGGTCAACGGCCATCCTAAGCCTGAACATGCCTGCTCTCCTCAGATCGCAGACTGCTGCCCGGCAGATACCGGCATGGGAGACTGGCTGGCAATCCAAGGTGCCATTGACATTTTGCTCTGTTGCCGCCTTCCTCTCCGATTAATAAAAATATTTATTGATGCTTAAATCCACAATATACAAGGCGTAAAGATGTCAACGGCCATCCTAAGCTGAACGCGCCTGCTCTTGTCAGATCGCAGACTGCTACCCAGCTTAGGGCCCAGTAAGTACCGCCATGGGAGACTGGCTGGGAATCCTGGGTGCAGTTGACATTTTGCTCTGTTGCCGCCTTCCGTTCCGATTCCGAAAAGGATTTATTGATGCTTAAATGCACAGTATAAAAATCATGAAGCTGTCAATGGCCATCCTAAGCTGAACGCGCCTGCTCTCGTCAGATCACAGACTGCTACCCAGCTTAGGGCCCGGTAAGTACTGGCATGGGAGACTGGCTGGGAATCCCGGTTGCCATTGACATTTTGCTCTATTGCTGCCTTCCGCTCCGATTCCGAAAATAATTTATTGATGCTTAAATCCACAGTATACAAGGTGTGAAGCTGTCGACGGCCATCCTAAGCTTAACGCGCCTGCTCTCGTCAGATCGCAGACTGGTACAGATCTTAGGGACCGGTAAGTACCGGCATGGGAGACTGGCTGGGAATCCCGGCTATCGTTGACATTTTGCTCTGTTGCCGCCTTCTGTTCCGTTCCGATTCCGAAAAGGATTTATTGATGCTTAAATGCACAGTATACAAAGTGTGAAGCTGTCAACGGCCATCCTAAGCTGAACGCGCCTGCTGTCGTCAGATCGCAGACTGATACCCAGCTTAGGGCCTGGTAAGTACCAGCATGGGAGACTGGTTGGGAATCCCGGGTGCAGTTGACATTTTAATCTGTTGTCGCCTTCCGCTCTGATTCGGAAAAGGATTTATTGATGCTTAAATGCACAGTATAAAGGTCGTGAAGCCGTCAACAGCCATCCTAAGCTGAACGCGCCTGCTCTCGTCAGAACGCAGACTGCTACCCAGCTTAGGGCCCGGTAAGTACCAGCATGGGAGACTGGCTGGGAATCCCAGGTGTTGTTGACATTTTGCTCTGTAGCCGCCTTCCGCTCCGATTCCGAAAAGGATTTATTGATGCTTAAATCCACAGTAGACAGGGTGTGAAGCCGTCTACGGCTATGCTAAGCTGAATGTGCCTGTTCTTGTGAGATCGCAGACTTCTGCCCTGCAAGTACGGGCATGGGAGACTGGCTGGCAATCCAAGGTGCTATTGACATTTTGCTCTGTTGCCGCCTTCCTCTCCGATTCCGAAAAGGATTTATTGATGCTTAAATGCACAGTATAAAGGGCGTGAAGCTGTCAACGGCCATCCTAAGCTGAACGCGCCTGCTCTCGTCAGAGCGCAGACTGCTACCCAGCTTAGGGCCCGGTAAGTACCAGCATGGGAGACTGGCTGGGAATATCAGGTGTTGTTGACATTTTGCTCTGTAGCTCTGTAGACATTTTGCTCCGATTCCTAAAAGGATTTATTGATGCTTAAATCCACAGTATACAGGGTGTGAAGCCGTCTACGGCTATCCTAAGGTGAATGCGCCTGTTCTTGTCAGATCGCAGACTGCTGCCCGGCAAGTACGGGCATGGGAGACTGGCTGGCAATCCAAGGTGCTATTGAAATTTTGCTCTGTTGCCGCCTTCCTCTCCGATTAAAAAAAATATTTATTGATGCTTAAATCCACAGTATACAAGGCGTGAAGATGTCAACGGCCATCCTAAGCTGAACGCGCCTGCTCTCGTCAGATCGCAGACTTCTACGCAGCTTAGGGCCCGGTAAGTACTGGCATGGGAGACTGGCTGGGAATCCCGGGTGCTGTTGACATTTTGCTCTATTGCTGCCTTCCGCTCCGATTCCGAAAATAATTTATTGATGCTTAAATCCACAGTATACAAGTTGTGAAGCTGTCGACGGCCATCCTAAGCTTAACGCGCCTGCTCTCGTCAGATCGCAGACTGGTACAGATCTTAGGGCCCGGTAAGTACCGGCATGGCACACTGGCTGGGAATCCCGGCTGCCGTTGACATTTTGCTCTGTTGCCGCCTTCCGTTCCGATTCCGAAAAGGATTTATTGATGCTTAAATGCACAGTATAAAGGGCGAGAAGCTGTCAACGGCCATCCTAAGCTGAACGCGCCTGCTCTTGTCAGATCGCAGACTGCTACCCAGCTTAGGGCCTGGTAAGTACCAGCATGGGAGACTGGCTGGGAATCCCAAGTGTCGTTGACATTTTGCTCTGTTGCCGCCTTCCGCTCTGATTCCGAAAAGGATTTATTGATGCTTAAATCCACAGTATACAGGGTGTGAAGATGTCTACGGCCATCCTAAGCTGAATGCGCCTGTTCTCGTCAGATCGCAGACTGCTACCCAGCTTCGGGCCTGGTAAGTACCAGCATGGGAGACTGGCTGGGAATCCCGTGTGCAGTTGACAATTTGCTCTGCCTCTGTTCCGATTCCGAAAATTATTTATTGATTCTTAAATCCACAGTATACAAAGTGTGAAGCTGTCAACCGCCATCCTAAGCTGAATGCGCCTGCTCTCATCAGATCGCAGACTGCTACCCAGCTTAGGGCCTGGTAAGTACCAGCATGGGAGACTGGCTGGGAATCCCGGGTGAAATTGACATTTTAATCTGTTGCCGCCTTCCGCTCCGATTCGGAAAATGATTTATTGATGCTTTAATCCACAATATACAGGGTGTGAAGCTGTCAACGGCCATCCTAAGCCTGAACGTGCCTGCTCTCATCAGATCGCAGACCGCTGCCCGGCAGATACCGGCATGGGAGAGTGGCTGGCAATCCAAGGTGCCATTGACATTTTGCTCTGTTGCCGCCTTCCTCTCCGATTAATAAAAATATTTATTGATGCTTAAATCCACAATATACAACGCGTAAAGATGTCAACGGCCATCCTAAGCTGAACGCGCCTGCTCTCGTCAGATCGCAGACTGCTATCCAGCTTAGGGCCCAGTAAGTACCGGCATGGGAGACTGGCTGGGAATCCCGGGTGCAGTTGACATTTTGCTCTGTTGCCGCCTTCTGTTCCGTTCCGATTCCGAAAAGGATTTATTGATGCTTAAATGCACAGTATACAAAGTGTGAAGCTGTCAACGGCCATCCTAAGCTGAACGCGCCTGCTGTCGTCAGATCGCAGACTGATACCCAGCTTAGGGCCTGGTAAGTACCAGCATGGGAGACTGGCTGGGAATCCCGGTTGCAGTTGACTTTTTAATCTGTTGCCGCCTTCCGCTCCGATTCCGAAAAGGATTTATTGATGCTTAAATCCTTAGTATACAGGGTGTGAAGCCGTCTACGGCTATTCTAAGCTGAATGTGCCTGTTCTTGTCAGATCACAGACTGCTGCCTGGCAAGTACGGGCATGGGAGACTGGCTGGCAATCCAAGGTGCTATTGACATTTTGCTATGTTTCCGCCTTCCTCTCTGATTCCGAAAAGGATTTATTGATGCTTAAATGCACAGTATAAAGGGCAAGAAGCTGTCAACGGCCATCCTAAGCTGAACGCGCCTGCTCTGGTCAGATCACAGACTGCTACCCAGCTTAGGGCCCGGTAAGTACCAGCGTGGGAGACTGGCTGGGAATATCAGGTGTTGTTGACATTTTGCTCTGTAGCTCTGTAGACACTTTGCTCCGATTCCGAAAAGGATTTATTGATGCTTAAATCCACAGTATCCACAGTATACAGGGTGTGAAGCCGTCTACGGCTATCCTAAGCTGAATGTGCCTGTTCTTGTCAGATCGCAGACTGCTGCCCGGCAAGTACGGGCATGGGAGACTGGCTGGCAATCCAAGGTGCTATTGACATTTTGCTCTGTTGCCGCCTTCCTCTCCGATTAAAAAAATATTTATTGATGCTTAAATCCACAGTATACAAGGTGTGAAAATGTCAATGGCCATCCTAAGCTGAACGCGCCTGCTCTCGTCAGATCGCAGACTGCTACGCAGCTTAGGGCCCAGTAAGTACCGGCATGGGACACTGGCTGGGAATCCTGGCTGCCGTTGACATTTTGCTCTGTTGCCGCCTTCCGTTCCGATTCCGAAAAGGATTTATTGATGCTTAAATGCACAGTATAAAGGGCAAGAAGCTGTCAACGTCCATCCTAAGCTGAATGCGCCTGCTCTTGTAAGATCGCAGACTGCTACCCAACTTCGGGCTTGGTAAGTACCAGCATGGGAGACTGGCTGGGAATACCGGGTGCAGTTGACATTTTGCTCTGTTTCTGCTCCGATTCCGAAAATTATTTATTGATGCTTAAATGCACAGTATACAAAGTGAGAAGCTGTCAACGGCCATCCTAAGCTGAACGCGCCTGCTCTCGTCAGATCGCAGACTGCTACCCAGCTTAGGGCCTGGTAAGTACCAGCATGGGAGACTGGCTGGAATCCCGGGTGCAGTTGACATTTTAATCTGTTGCCGCCTTCCGTTCCGATTCCGAAAAGGATTTATTGATGCTTAAATGCACAGTATAAAAAGCATGAAGCTGTCAATGGCCATCCTAAGCTGAAAGGGCCTGCTTTCATCAGAGTGCAGACTGCTACCCAGCTTAGGGCCCGGTAAGTACTGGCATGGGAGACTGGCTGGGAATCCCGGTTGCCGTTGACATTTTGCTCTATTGCTCGAATTCCGAAAAGAATTATTGATGCTTAAATCCACAGTATACAAGGTGTGAAGCTGTCGACGGCCATCCTAAGCTTAACGCGCCTGCTCTCGTCAGATCGCAGACTGGTACAGATCTTAGGGCCCGGTAAGTACCGGCATGGGACACTGGCTGGGAA
The DNA here is from genome assembly GCF_029499605.1 of Hyla sarda. NCBI lineage: Eukaryota > Metazoa > Chordata > Amphibia > Anura > Hylidae > Hyla > Hyla sarda. Next base: position 259,956,808 of record NC_079189.1, read on the forward strand.
TCCCGGCTGCCGTTGACATTTTGCTCTGTTGCCGCCTTCTGCTCCGAGTCCGAAAAGGATTTATTTATGCTTAAATCCACAGTATACAGGGTGTGAAGCATTCTACGGCTATCCTAAGATGCATGCGCCTGTTCTTGTCAGATCGCAGACTGCTACCCAGCTTAGGGCCCGGTAAGTACCAGCATGGGAGACTGGCTGGGAATCCCAGTTGTTGTAGACATTTTGCTCTGTAGCCGCCTTCCGCTCCGATTCCGAAAAGGATTTATTGATGCTTAAATCCACAGTATACAGGGTGTGAAGCATTCTACGGCTATCCTAAGATGAATGCGCCTGTTCTTGTCAGATCGCAGACTGCTGCCCGGCAAGTACGGGCATGGGAGACTGGCTGGCAATCCAAGGTGCTATTGAAATTTTGCTCTGTTGCCGCCTTCCTCTCCGATTAAAAAAAATATTTATTGATGCTTAAATCCACAGTATACAAGGCGTGAAGATGTCAACGGCCATCCTAAGCTGAACACGCCTGTTCTCGTCAGATTGCAGACTGCTACGCATCTTAGGGCCCAGTAAGTACCGGCATGGGAGACTGGCTGGGAATCCCGGGTGCAGTTGACAATTTGCTCTGTTGCCGCCTTCCGTTCCGATTCCAAAAAGGATTTATTGATGCTTAAATGCACAGTATAAAGGTCGAGAAGCTGTCAACGGCCATCCTAAGCTGAACGCGCCTGCTCTCGTCAGATTGCAGACTGCTACCCAGCTTAGGGCCCGGTAAGTACCAGCATGGGAGACTGGCTGGGAATCCCAGGTGTTGTTGACATTTTGCTTTGTAGCTCTGTAGACATTTTGCTCCGATTTCGAAAAGGATTTATTGATGCTTAAATCCACAGTATACAGGGTGTGAAGCCGTCTATGGCTATCCTAAGCTAAATGCTCCTGTTCTTGTCAGATCGCAGACTGCTGCCCGGCAAGTACAGGCATGGGAGACTGGCTGGCAATCCAAGGTGCTATTGACATTTTGCTCTGTTGCCGCCTTCCTCTCCGATTAAAAAAAATATTTATTGATGCTTAAATCCACAGTATACAAGGCGTGAAGAAGTCAACGGCCATCCTAAGCTGAACGCGCCTGCTCTCGTCAGATCGCAGACTGCTACCCAGCTTAGGGCCCGGTAAGTACCAGCATGGGAGACTGGCTAGGAATCCCAGGTGTTGTTGACATTTTGCTCTGTAGCCACCTTCCGCTCCGATTCCGAAAAGGATTTATTGATGCTTAAATCCACAGTATACAGTGTGTGAAGCCGTCTACGGCTATCCTAAGCTGAATGTGCCTGTTCTTGTCAGATCGCAGACTGCTGACGGCAAGTACGGGCATGGGAGACTGGCTGGCAATCCAAGGTGCTATTGACATTTTGCTCTGTTGCCGCCTTCCTCTCCGATTAAAAAAAATATTTATTGATGCTTAAATCCACAATATACAAGGAGTAAAGATGTCAACGGCCATCCTAAGCTGAACACGCCTGCTCTCGTCAGATCGCAGACTGCTACCCAACTTAGGGCCCGGTAAGTACTGGCATGGGAGACTGGCTGGGAATCCCGGGTGCCGTTGCCATTTTGCTCTATTGCTGCCTTCCGCTCCGATTCCGAAAATAATTTATTGATGCTTAAATCGACAGTATACAAGGTGTGAAGCTGTCGACGGCCATCCTAAGCTTAACGCGCCTGCTCTCGTCAGATCGCAGACTGCTACGCAGCTTAGGGCCCAGTATGTACCGGCATGGGAGACTGGCTGGGAATCCCGGATGCAGTTGACATTTTGCTCTGTTGCCGCCTTCCGTTCCGATTCCGAAAAGGATTTATTGATGCTTAAATGCACAGTATAAAAAGCATGAAGCTGTCAATGGCCGTCCTAAGCTGAACTCGCCTGCTCTCGTCAGATCGCAGACTGCTACCCAGCTTAGGGCCAGGTACGTACTGGCATGGGAGACTGGCTGGGAATCCCGGTTGCCGTTGACATTTTGCTCTATTGCTGCCTTCCGCTCCGATTCCGAAAAGAATTTATTGATGCTTAAATCCACAGTATACAAGGTGTGAAGCTGTCGACGGCCATCCTAAGCTTAACGAGCCTGCTCTCGTCAGATCGCAGACTGGTACAGATCTTAGGGCCCGGTAAGTACCGGCATGGGACACTGGCTGGGAATCCCGGCTGCAGTTGACATTTTGCTCTGTTGCCGCCTTCCGTTCCGATCCCGAAAAGGATTTATTGATGCTTAAATGCACAGTATAAAAAGCATGAAGCTGTCAATGACCGTCCTAAGCTGAACGCTCCTGCTCTCGTCAGATCGCAGACTGCTACCCAGCTTAGGGCCAGGTACGTACTGGCATGGAAGACTGGCTGGGAATCCCGGTTGCCGTTGACATTTTGCTCTATTGCTGCCTTCCGCTCCGATTCCGAAAAGAATTTATTGATGCTTAAATGCACAGTATACAAAGTGTGAAGCTGTCAACGGCCATCCTAAGCTGAACGCGCCTGCTCTCGTCAGATCGCAGACTGCTACCCAGCTTAGGGCCTGGTAAGTATCTGCATGGGAAACTGGCTGGGAATCCCGGGTGCAGTTGACATTTTAATCTGTTGCCGCCTTCCGCTCCGATTCGGAAAAGGATTTATTGATGCTTAAATCCACAATATACAGGGTGTGAAGCTGTCAACGGCCATCCTAAGCATGAACGTGCCTGCTCTCCTCAGACCGCAGACTGCTGCCCGGCAGATACCGGCATGGGAGACTGGCTGGCAATCCAAGGTGCCATTGACATTTTTCTCTGTTGCCGCCTTCTTCTCCGATTAATAAAAATATTTATTGATGCTTAAATCCACAATATACAAGTCGTAAAGATGTCAACAGCCATCGTAAGCTGAACGCGCCTGCTCTCGTCAGATCGCAGACTGCTACCCAGCTTAGGGCCCAGTAAGTACCGCCATGGGAGACTGGCTGGGAATCCCGGGTGCAGTTGACATTTTGCTCTGTAGCCGCCTTCCGCTCCGATTCCGAAAAGGATTTATTGATGCTTAAATCCACAGTATACAGGGTGTGAAGCCGTCTACGGCCATCCTAAGCTGAATGTGCCTGTACTTGTCAGATCGCAGACTGCTGCCCGGCAAGTACGGGCATGGGAGACTGGCTGGCAATCCAAGGTGCTATTGACATTTTGCTCTGTTGCCGCCTTCCTCTCCGATTAAAAAAATATTTATTGATGCTTAAATCCACAGTATACAAGGCGTGAAGATGGCAACGGCCATCCTAAGCTGAACGCGCCTGCTCTCGTCAGATCGCAGACTGCTACCCAGCTTCGGGCCCGGTAAGTACTGGCATGGGAGACTGGCTGGGAATCCCGGTTGCCGTTGACATTTTGCTCTATTGCTGCCTTCCGCTCCGATTCCGAAAAGAATTTATTGATGCTTAAATCCACAGTATATAAGGTGTGAAGCTGTCGACGGCCATCCTAAGCTTAACGCGCCTGCTCTCGTCAGATCGCAGACTGGTACAGATCTTAGGGCCCGGTAAGTACCGGCATGGGACACTGGCTGGGAATCCCGGCTGCCGTTGACATTTTGCTTTGTTGCCTCCTTCCGTTCCGATTCCGAAAAGGATTTATTGATGCTTAAATGCACAGTATACAAAGTGTGAAGCTGTCAACGGCCATCCAAGCTGAACGCGCCTGCTCTCGTCAGATCGCAGACTGCTACCCAGCTTAGGGCCTGGTAAGTACCAGCATGGGAGACTTGCTGGGAATCCCGGGTGCAGTTGACATTTTAATCTGTTGCCGCCTTCCGCTCCGATTCGGAAAAGGATTTATTGATGCTTAAATGCACAGTATAAAGGGCATGAAGCTGTCAACGGCCATCCTAAGCTGAACGCGCCTGCTCTCGTCAGATCGCAGACTGCTACCCAGCTTAGGGCCCGGTAAGTACCAGCATGGGAGACTGGCTGGGAATCTCAGGTGTTGTTGACATTTTGCTCTGTAGCTCTGTAGACATTTTGCTCCGATTCCGAAAAGGATTTATTGATGCTTAAATCCACAATATACAGGGTGTGAAGCAGTCTACGGCTATCCTAAGCTGAATGCGTCTGTTCTTGTCAGATCGCAGACTGCTGCCCGGCAAGTACGGGCATGGGAGACTGGCTGGCAATCCAATGTGCTATTGACATTTTGCTCTGTTGCCGCCTTCCTCTCCAATTAAAAAAAATATTTATTGATACTTAAATCCACAGTATACAAGGCGTGAAGATGTCAACTGTCATCCTAAGCTGAACTTGCCTGCTCTCGTCAGATCGCAGACTGCTACCCAGCTTAGGGCCCGGTAAGTACCGGCATGGGAGACTGGCTGGGAATCCCAGGTGCCGTTGACATTTTGCTCTATTGCTTCCTTCCGCTCCGATTCCGAAAATAATTTATTGATGCTTAAATCCACAGTATAAAAGGTGTGAAGCTGTCGACGGCCATCCTAAGTTTAACGCGCCTGCTCTCGTCAGATCGCAGACTGGTACAGATCTTAAGGCCCGGAAAGTACCGGCATGGGACACTGGCTGGGAATCCCGGCTGCCGTTGACATTTTGCTCTGTTGCCGCCTTCCGTTCCGATTCCGAAAAGGATTTATTGATGCTTAAATGCACAGTATAAAAAGCATGAAGCTGTCAACGGCCATCCTAAGCTGAACGCGCCGGCTCTCGTCAGATCGCAGACTGCTATCCAGCTTAGGGCCCGGTAAGTAACAGCATGGGAGACTGGCTGGGTATCCCAGGTGTCGTTGACATTTTGCTCTGTTGCCGCTTTCCGCTCCGATTCCGAAAAGGATTTATTGATGCTTAAATCCACAGTATACAGGGTGTGAAGATGTCTACGGCCATCCTAAGCTGAATGCGCTTGTTCTCGGCAGATCGCAGACTGCTACCCAGCTGCGGGCCTGGTTAGTACCAGTATGGGAGACTGGCTGGGAATCCCGAGTGCAGTTGACGTTTTGCTCTGTTTCTGCTCCGATTCCGAAAATTATTTATTGATGCTTAAATCCACAGTATACAAAGTGTTATGCTGTCAACGGCCATCCTAAGCTGAATGCGCCTGCTCTCGTCAGATTGCAGACTGCTACCCAGCTTAGGGCCAGGTACGTACTGGCATGGGAGACTGGCTGGAAATCCCGGTTGCCGTTGACATTTTGCTCTATTGCTGCCTTCCGCTCCGATTCCGAAAATAATTTATTGATGCCTAAATCCACAGTATACAAGGTGTGAAGCTGTCGACGGCCATCCTAAGCTTAACGCGCCTGCTCTCGTCAGATCGCAGACTGGTACAGATCTTAGGGCCCAGTAAGTACCGGCATGGGACACTGGCTGGGAATCCCGGCTGCCGTTGACATTTTGCTCTGTTGCCGCCTTCCGTTCCGATTCCGAAAAGGATTTATTGATGCTTAAATGCACAGTATACAAAGTGTGAAGCTGTCAACGGCCATCCTAAGCTGAACGCGCCTGCTCTCGTCAGATCGCAGACTGCTACCCAGCTTAGGGCCTGGTAAGTATCTGCATGGCAGATACCGGCATGGGAGACTGGCTGGCAATCCAAGGTGCCATTGACATTTTTCTCTGTTGCCGCCTTCTTCTCAGATTAATAAAAATATTTATTGATGCTTAAATCCACAATATACAAGGCGTAAAGATGTCAACAGCCATCGTAAGCTGAACGCGCCTGCTCTCGTCAGATCGCAGACTGCTACCCAGCTTAGGGCCCAGTAAGTACCGCCATGGGAGACTGGCTGGGAATCCCGGGTGCAGTTGACATTTTGCTCTGTAGCCGCCTTCCGCTCCGATTCCGAAAAGGATTTATTGATGCTTAAATCCACAGTATACAGGGTGTGAAGCCGTCTACGGCCATCCTAAGCTGAATGTGCCTGTACTTGTCAGATCGCAGACTGCTGCCCGGCAAGTACGGGCATGGGAGACTGGCTGGCAATCCAAGGTGCAGTTGACATTTTGCTCTGTTGCCGCCTTCCTCTCTGATTCCGAAAAGGATTTATTGATGCTTAAATCCACAGTATACAGGGTGTGAAGCCGTCTACGGCTATCCTAAGCTGAATGCGCCTGTTCTTGTCAGATCGCAGACTGCTGCCCGGCAAGTACGGGCATGGGAGACTGGCTGGCAATCCAAGGTGCTATCGACATTTTGCTCTGTTGCCGCCTTCCTCTCCGATTAAAAAAATATTTATTGATGCTTAAATCCACAGTATACAAGGCATGAAGATGTCAACGGCCATCCTAAGCTGAACACGCCTGCTCTTGTCAGATCGCAGACTGCTACCCAGCTTTGGGCCCGGTAAGTACTGGCATGGGAGACTGGCTGGGAATCCCGGTTGCCGTTGACATTTTGATCTATTGCGGCCTTCCGCTCCGATTCCAAAAAGAATTTATTGATGCTTAAATCCACAGTATATAAGGTGTGAAGCTGTCGACGGCCATCCTAAGCTTAACGCGCCTGCTCTCGTCAGATCGCAGACTGGTACAGATCTTAGGGCCCGGTAAGTACCGGCATGGGACACTGGCTGGGAATCCCGGCTGCCGTTGACATTTTGCTTTGTTGCCTCCTTCCGTTCCGATTCCGAAAAGGATTTATTGATGCTTAAATGCACAGTATACAAAGTGTGAAGCTGTCAACGGCCATCCTAAGCTGAACGCGCCTGCTCTCGTCAGATCGCAGACTGCTACCCAGCTTAGGGCCTGGTAAATACCAGCATGGGAGACTGGCTGGGAATCCCGGGTGCAGTTGACATTTTAATCTGTTGCCGCCTTCCGCTCCGATTCGGAAAAGGATTTATTGATGCTTAAATGCACAGTATAAAGGGCATGAAGCTGTCAACGGCCATCCTAAGCTGAACGCGCCTGCTCTCGTCAGATCGCAGACTGCTACCCAGCTTAGGGCCCGGTAAGTACCAGCATGGGAGACTGGCTGGGAATCTCAGGTGTTGTTGACATTTTGCTCTGTAGCTCTGTAGACATTTTGCTCCGATTCCGAAAAGGATTTATTGATGCTTAAATCCACAATATACAGGGTGTGAAGCCGTCTACGGCTATCCTAAGCTGAATGCGCCTGTTCTTGTCAGATCGCAGACTGCTGCCCGGCAAGTACGGGCATGGGAGACTGGCTGGCAATCCAAGGTGCTATTGACATTTTGCTCTGTTGCCGCCTTCCTCTCCAATTAAAAAAAATATTTATTGATACTTAAATCCACAGTATACAAGGCGTGAAGATGTCAACTGTCATCCTAAGCTGAACTTGCCTGCTCTTGTCAGATCGCAGACTGCTACCCAGCTTAGGGCCCGGTAAGTACCGGCATGGGAGACTGGCTGGGAATCCCGGGTGCAGATGACATTTTGCTCTGTTGCCGCCTTCCGTTCCGATTCCGAAAAGGATTTATTGATGCTTAAATGCACAGTATACAAAGTGTGAAGCTGTCGACGGCCATCCTAAGTTTAACGCGCCTGCTCTCGTCAGATCGCAGACTGGTACAGATCTTAAGGCCCGGAAAGTACCGGCATGGGACACTGGCTGGGAATCCTGGCTGCCGTTGACATTTTGCTCTGTTGCCGCCTTCCGTTCCGATTCCGAAAAGGATTTATTGATGCTTAAATGCACAGTATAAAAAGCATGAAGCTGTCAACGACCATCCTAAGCTGAACGTGCCTGCTCTCGTCAGATCGCAGACTGCTACCCAGCTTAGGGCCCGGTAAGTAACAGCATGGGAGACTGGCTGGGAATCCCAGGTGTCGTTGACATTTTGCTCTGTTGCCGCTTTCCGCTCCGATTCCGAAAAGAATTTATTGATGCTTAAATCCACAGTATACAGGGTGTGAAGATGTCTACGGCCATCCTAAGCTGAATGCGCCTGTTCTCGGCAGATCGCAGACTGTTACCCAGCTTCGAGCCTGGTAAGTACCAGCATGGGAGACTGGCTGGGAATCCCGAGTGCAGTTGACATTTTGCTCTGTTTCTGCTCCGATTCCGAAAATTATTTATTGATGCTTAAATCCACAGTATACAAAGTGTTAAGCTGTCAACGGCCATCCTAAGCTGAATGCGCCTGCTCTTGTCAGATTGCAGACTGCTACCCAGCTTAGGGCCTGGTAAGTACCAGCATGGGAGACTGGCTGGGAATCCCAGGTGCAGTTGACATTTTAATCTGTTGCCGCCTTCCGCTCCGATTCAGAAAAGGATTTATTGATGCTTAAATCCACAATATACAGGGTGTGAGGCTGTCAACGGCCATCCTAAGCTTAACGCGCCTGCTCTCGTCAGATCGCAGACTGGTACAGATCTTAGGGCCCGGTAAGTACCGGCATGGGACACTGAATGGGAATTTCCGGCTGCCGTTGACATTTTGCTCTGTTGCCGCCATCCGTTCCGATTCCGAAAAGGATTTATTGATGCTTAAATGCACAGTATACAAAGTGTGAAGCTGTCAATGGCCATCCTAAGCTGAACGCGCCTGCTCTCGTCAGATCGCAGACTGCTATCCAGCTTAGGGCCTGGTAAGTACCAGCATGGGAGACTGGCTGGGAATCCCGGGTGCAGTTGACATTTTAATCTGTTGCCGCCTTCCACTCCGATTCGGAAAAGGATTTATTGATGCTTAAATGCACAGTATAAAGGGCGTGAAGCTGTCAACGGCCATCCTAAGCTGAAAGCGCCTGCTCTTGTCAGATCGCAGACTGCTACCCAGCTTAGGGCCCGGTAAATACCAGCATGGGAGACTGGCTGGGAATCCCAGGTGTTGTTGACATTTTGCTCTGTAGCCGCCTTCCGCTCCGATTCCGAAAAGGATTTATTGATGCTCAAATACACAGTTTACAGGGTGTGAAGCCATCTACGGCTATCCTAAGCTGAATGTGCCTGTTCTTGTCAGATCGCAGACTGCTGCCCAGCAAGTACTGGCATGGGAGACTGGCTGGCAATCCAAGGTGCTATTGACATTTTGCTCTATTGCTGCCTTCCGCTCCGATTCCGAAAATAATTTATTGATGCTTAAATCCACAGTATACAAGGTGAGAAGCTGTCGACGGTCATCCTAAGCTAAACGCGCCTGCTCTCGTCAGATCGCAGACTGGTACAGATCTTAGGGCCCGGTAAGTACCGGCATGGGACACTGGCTGGGAATCCCGGCTGCCGTTGACATTTTGCTCTGTTGCCGCCTTCCGTTCCGATTCCGAAAAGGATTTATTGATGCTTAAATGCACAGTATAAAGGGCGAAAAGCAGTCAACGGCCATCCTAAGCTGAACGCGCCTGCTCTCGTCAGATTGCAGACTGCTACCTAGCTTAGGGCCCGGTAAGTACCAGCATGGGAGACTGGCTGGGAATCCCAGGTGTCGTTGACATTTTGCTCTGTTGCCGCCTTCCGCTCCGATTCCGAAAAGGATTTATTGATGCTTAAATCCACAGTATACAGGGTGTGAAGATGTCTACGGCCATCCTAAGCTGAATGCGCCTGTTCTTGTCAGATCACAGACTGCTGCCCGGCAGTTACCGGCATGGGAGACTGGCTGGCAGTCCAAGGTGCCATTGACATTTTGTTCTGTTGCCGGCTTCCGCTCCGATTCGGAAAAGGATTTATTGATGCTTAAATCCACAATATACAGGGTGTGAAGCTGTCAACGGCCATCCTAAGCCTGAACGTGCCTGCTTTCCTCAGATCGCAGACTGCTGCCCGGCAGTTACCGGCATGGGAGACTGGCTGGCAATCCAAGGTGCCATTGACATTTTGCTTTGTTGCCGCCTTCCTCTCCGATTAATAAAAATATTTATTGATGCTTAAATCCACAATATACAAGGCGTGAAGATGTCAACGGCCATCCTATGCTGAGCGCGCCTGCTCTTGTCAGATCGCAGACTGCTACCCAGCTTAGGGCCCAGTAAGTACCGGCATGTGAGACTGGCTGGGAATCCCGGGTGCAGCCGACATTTTGCTCTGTTGCCGCCTTCCGTTCCGATTCCGAAAAGGATTTATTGATGCTTAAATGCACAGTATAAAAAGCATGAAGCTGTCAATGGCCATCCTATGCTGAATGCGCCTGCTCTCATCAGATCGCAGACTTTTACCCAGCTTAGGGCCCGGTAAGTACTGGCATGGGAGACTGGCTGGGAATCCCAGTTGCCGTTGACATTTTGTTCTATTGCTGCCTTCCGCTCCGTTTCCGAAAAGAATTTATTGATGCTTAAATCCACAGTATACAAGGTGTGAAGCTGTCGACGGCCATCCTAAGCTTAACGCGCCTGCTCTCGTCAGATCGCAGACTGGTACAGATCTTAGGGCCCGGTAAGTACTGGCATGGGACACTGGCTGGGAATCCCGGCTGCCGTTGACATTTTGCTCTGTTGCCGCCTTCCGTTCCGATTCCGAAAAGGATTTATTGATGCTTAAATGCACAGTATACAAAGTGTGAAGCTGTCAACGGCCATCCTAAGCTGAACGCGCCTGCTCTCGTCAGATCGCAGACTGATACCCAGCTTAGGGCCTGGTAAGTACCAGCATGGGAGACTGGCTGGGAATCCCGGGTGCAGTTGACATTTTGCTCTGTTGCCGCCTTTCTCTCCGATTAAAAAAAATATTTATTGATGCTTAAATCCACAGTATACAAGGCTTGAAGATGTCAACGGCCATCCTAAGCTGAACGCGCCTGCTCTCGTCAGATCGCAGACTGCTACCCAGCTTAGGGCCCGGTAAGTACTGGCATGGGAGACTGGCTGGGAATCCTGGGTGCTGTTGACATTTTGCTCTATTGCTGCCTTCCGCTCCGATTCAGAAAAGAATTTATTGATGCTTAAATCCACAGTATACAAGGTGTGAAGCTGTCGACGGCCATCCTAAGCTTAACGCGCCTGCTCTCGTCAGATCGCAGACTGGTACAGATCTTAGGGCCCGGTAAGTACCGGCATGGGACACTGGCTGGGAATCCCGACTGCCGTTGACATTTTGCTCTGTTGCCGCCTTCCGTTCCGATTCCGAAAAGGATTTATTGATGCTTAAATGCACAGTATAAAGGGCAAAAAGCTGTCAACGGCCATCCTAAGCTGAACGCGCCTGCGCTCGTCAGATCACAGACTGCTACCCAGCTTAGGGCCCGGTAAGTACCAGCATGGGAGACTGGCTGGGAATCCCAGGTGTCGTTGACCTTTTGCTCTGTTGCCGCCTTCCGCTCCGATTCCGAAAAGGATTTATTGATGCTTAAATGCACAGTATAAAAAGCATGAAGCTGTCAATGGCGACCCTAAGCTGAACGCGCCTGCTCTCGTCAGATCGCAGACTGCTACCCAGCTTAGGGCCCGGTAAGTACTGGCATGGGAGACTGGCTGGGAATCCCGGTTGCCATTGACAATTTGCTCTATTGCTCGAATTCCGAAAAGAATTTATTGATGCTTAAATCCACAGTATACAGGGTGTGAAGATGTCTACGGCCATCCTAAGATGAATGCGCCTGTTCTCGTCAGATAGCAGACTGCTACCCAGCTTCGGGCCCGGTAAGTAACAGCATGGGAGACTGGCTGGGAATCCCGGGTGCAGTTGACAATGTAATCTGTTGCCGCCTTCCGCTCCGATTCGGAAAAGGATTTATTGATGCTTAAATGCACAGTATACAAGGCAAGAAGATGTCAACGGCCGTCCTAAGCTGAACGCACCTGCTCTCGTCTGAGCGAAGACTGCTACCCAGCTTTGGGCCTGGTAAGTACCAGCATGGGAGACTGGCTGGGAATCCCGGGTGCAGCTGACATGTTGCTCTGTTTCTGCTCCGATTCCGAAAATTATTTATTGATGCTTAAATCCACAGTATACAAAGTGTGAAGCTGTCAACGGCCATCCTAAGCTTAACGCGCCTGCTCTCGTCAGATCGCAGACTGGTACAGATCTTAGGGCCCGGTAAGTACCGGCATGGGACACTGGCTGGGAATGCCCGGCTGCTGTTGACATTTTGCTCTGTTGCCGCCTTCCGTTCCGATTCCGAAAAGGATTTATTGATGCTTAAATGCACAGTAGAAAGGGCGAGAAGCTGTCAACGGCCATCCTAAGCTGAACGCGCCTGCTCTCGTCAGATCGCAGACTGCTACCCAGCTTAGGGCCCGGTAAGTAACAGCATGGGAGACTGGCTGGGAATCCCAGGTGTCGTTGACATTTTGCTCTGTTGCCGCCTTCCGCTCAGATTCCGAAAAGGATTTATTGATGCTTAAATCCACAGTATACAGGGTGTGAAGATGTCTACGGCCATCCTAAGATGAATGCGCCTGTTCTCGTCAGATCGCAGACTGCTACCCAGCTTCGGGCCTGGTAAGTAACAGCATGGGAGACTGGCTGGGAATCCCGAGTGCAGTTGACATTTTGCTCTGTTTCTGCTCAGATTCCGAAAAGGATTTATTGATGCTTAAATCCACAGTATACAGGGTGTGAAGATGTCTACGGCCATCCTAAGCTGAACGCGCCTGCTCTCGTCAGATCGCAGACTGCTAACCAGCTTAGGGCCTGGTAAGTACCAGCATGGGAGACTGGCTGGGAATCCCGGGAGCAGTTGACATTTTAATCTGTTGCCGCCTTCCGCTCCGATTCGGAAAAGGATTTAATGATGCTTAAATCCACAGTATACAGGGTGTGAAGCCATCTACGGCTATCCTAAGCTGAATGTGCCTGTTCTTGTCAGTTCGCAGACTGCTGCCCGGCAAGTACGGGCATGGGAGACTGGCTGGCAATCCCAGGTGCTATTGCCATTTTGCTCTGTTGCCGCCTTCCTCTCCGATTCCGAAAAGGATTTATTGATGCTTAAATGCACAGTATACAAGGCGAGAAGATGTCAACGGCCGTCCTAAGCTGAACGCGCCTGCTCTCGTCAGATCGAAGACTGCTAGCCAGCTTTGGGCCTGGTAAGTACCAGCATGGGAGACTGGCTGGGAATCCCGGGTGCAGCTGACATTTTAATCTGTTGCCGCATTCCGCTCCGATTTGGAAAAGGATTTATTGATGCTTAAATCCACAATATACAGGGTGTGAAGCTGTCAACGGCAATCCTAAGCCTGAACGTGCCTGCTCTCCTCAGATCGCAGACTGCTGCCCGGTAAGTACCAGCATGGGAGACTGGCTGGGAATCCCAGGTGTTGTTGACATTTTGCTCTGTTGCCGCCTTCCGCTCCGATTCCGAAAAGGATTTATTGATGCTTAAATCCACAGTATACAGGGTGTGAAGCCGTCTACGGCTATCCTAAGCTGAATGCGCCTGTTCTTGTCAGATCGCAGACTGCTGCCCGGCATGTACGGGCATGGGAGACTGGCTGGCAATCCAAGGTGCTATTGACATTTTGCTCTGTTGCCGCCTTCCTCTCTGATTAAAAAAAATATTTATTGATGCTTAAATCCACAGTATACAAGGCGTGAAGATGTCAACGGCCATCCTAAGCTGAACGCGCCTGCTCTCGTCAGATCGCAGACTGCTACGCAGCTTAGGGCCCAGTAAGTACCGGCATGGGAGACTGGCTGGGAATCCCGGGTGCAGTTGCTATTTTGCTCTGTTGCCGCCTTCCGTTCCGATTCCGAAAAGGATTTATTGATGATTAAATGCACAGTATAAAAAGCATGAAGCTGTCAATGGCCATCCTAAGCTGAACTCGCCTGCTCTCGTCAGATCGCAGACTGCTACCCAGCTTAGGGCCCGGTAAGTACTGGCATTTGAGACTGGCTGGGAATCCAGGGTGCTGTTGACATATTGCTCTATTGCTGCCTTCCGCTCCGATTCCGAAAAGAATTTATTGATGCTTAAATCCACAGTATACAAGGTGTGAAGCTGTCGACGGCCATCCTAAGCTTAACGCGCCTGCTCTTGTCAGATCGCAGACTGGTACAGATCTTAGGGCCCGGTAAGTACCGGCATGGGACACTGGTTGGGAATCCCGGCTGCCGTTGACATTTTGCTCTGTTGCCGCCTTCCGTTCCGATTCCGAAAAGGATTTATTGATGCTTAAATGCACAGTATAAAGGGCGAGAAGCTGTCAACGGCCATCCTAAGCTGAACGCGCCTGCTCTCGGCAGATCACAGACTGCTACCCAGCTTAGGGCCCGGTAAGTACCAGCATGGGAGACTGCCTGGGAATCCCAAGTATTGTTGACATTTTGCTCTGTTGCCGCCTTCCGCTCCGATTCCGAAAAGGTTTTATTGATGCTTAAATCCACAGTATACACGGTGAGAAGATGTCTACGGCCATCCTAAGCTGAATGTGCCTGTTCTTGTCAGATCGCAGACTGCTACCCAGCTTAGGGCCTGGTAAGTACCAGCATGGGAGACTGGCTGGGAATCCCGGGTGCAGTTGACATTTTAATCTGTTGCCGCCTTCCGCTCCGATTCGGAAAAGGATTTATCGATGCTTAAATGCACAATATACAGGGTGTGAAGCTGTCAACGGCCATCCTAAGCTGAACGCGCCTGCTCTCGTCAGATCGCAGACTGCTACCCAGCTTAGGGCCTGGTAAGTACCAGCATGGGAGACTGGCTGGGAATCCCAGGTGTTGTTGACATTTTGCTCTGTAGCCGCCTTCCGCTCCGATTCCGAAAAGGATTTATTGATGCTTAAATCCACAGTATACAGGGTGTGAAGCCGTCTACGGCTATCCTAAGCTGAATGTGCCTGTTCTTGTCAGATCGCAGACTGCTGCCCGGCAAGTACGGGCATGGGAGACTGGCTGGCAATCCAAGGTGCTATTGCCATTTTGCTCTGTTGCCGCCTTCCTCTCCGATTCCGAAAAGGATTTATTGATGCTTAAATGCACAGTATAAAAAGCATGAAGCTGTCAATGGCCATCCTAAGCTGAACGTGCCTGCTCTCGTCAGATCGCAGACTGCTACCCAGCTTAGGGCCTTGTAAGTTCCAGCATGGGAGACTGGCTGGGAATCCCGGGTGCAGTTGACATTTTAATCTGTTGCCGCCTTCTGCTCCGATTCGGAAAAGGATTTATTGATGCTTAAATGCACAGTATAAAGGGCGTGATGCTGTCAACGGCCATCCTAAGCTGAACACGCCTGCTCTCGTCAGATTGCAGACTGCTACCCAGCTTAGGGCCTGGTAAGTACCAGCATGGGAGACTGGCTGGGAATCTCAGGTGTTGTTGGCATTTAGCTTTGTAGCTCTGTAGACATTTTGCTCCGATTCCGAAAAGGATTTATTGATGCTTAAATCCACAGTATACAGGGTGTGAAGCCGTCTACGGCTATCCTAAGCTGAATGCGCCTGTTCTTGTCAGATCGCAGACTGCTGCCCGGCAAGTACGGGCATGGGAGACTTGCTGGCAATCCAAGGTGCTATTGACATTTTGCTCTGTTGCCGCCTTCCTCTCCGATTAAAAAATAATATTTATTGATGCTTAAATCCACAGTATACAAGGCATGAAGATGTCAATGGCCATCCTAAGCTGAACGCGCCTGCTCTCGTCAGATCGCAGACTGCTACCCAGCTTAGGGCCCGGTAAGTACTGGCATGGGAGACTGGCTGGGAATCCCGGGTGCCGTTGACTTTTTGCTCTATTGCTGCCTTCCGCTCCGATTCCGAAAATAATTTATTGATGCTTAAAACCACAGTATACAAGGTGTGAAGCTGTCGACGGCCATCCTAAGCTTAACGCGCCTGCTCTCGTCAGATCGCAGACTGGTACAGATCTTAGGGCCCGGTAAGTACCGGCATGGGACACTGGCTGGGAATCCCGGCTGCCGTTGACATTTTGCTCTGTAGCCGCCTTCCGTTCCGATTCCGAAAAGGATTTATTGATGCTTAAATGCACAGTATACAAAGTGTGAAGCTGTCAACGGCCATCCTAAGCTGAACGCGCCTGCTCTCGTCAGATCGCAGACTGCTACCCAGCTTAGGGCCCGGTAAGTACCAGCATGGGAGACTGGCTGGGAATCCTGGGTGCAGTTGACATTTTAATCTGTTGCCGCCTTCCGCTCCGATTCGGAAAAGGATTTATTGATGCTTAAATGCACAGTATAAAGGGCGTGAAGCCGTCAACGGCCATCCTAAGCTGAACGCGCATCCTCTCGTCAGATCGCAGACTGCTAACCAGCTTAGGGCCCGGTAAGTACCTGCATGGGAGACTGGCTGGGAATCCCAGGTGTTGTTGACATTTTGCTCTGTAGCCGCCTTCCGCTCCGATTCCGAAAAGGATTTATTGATGCTTAAATCCACAGTATACAGGGTGTGAAGCCGTCTACGGCTATCCTAAGCTGAATGTGCCTGTTCTTGTCAGATCGCAGACTGCTGCCCGGCAAGTACGGGCATGGGAGACTTGCTGGCAATCCAAGGTGCTATTGACATTTTGCTCTGTTGCCGCCTTCCTCTCCGATTCCGAAAAGGATTTATTGATGCTTAAATCCACAGTATACAGGGTGTGAAGCCGTCTACGGCTATCCTAAGCTGAATGCGCCTGTTCTTGTCAGATCGCAGACTGCTGCCCGGCAAGTACGGGCATGTGAGACTGGCTGGCAATCCAAGGTGCTATTGACATTTTGCTCTGTTGCCGCCTTCCTCTCCGATTAAAAAAAATATTTATTGATGCTTAAATCCACAGTATACAAGGCATAAAGTTGTCAATGGCCATTCTTAGCTGAACGCGCCTGCTCTCGTCAGATCGCAAACTGCTACCCAGCTTAGGGCCTGGTAAGTACTGGCATGGGAGACTGGCTGGGAATCCCGGGTGCCGTTGACATTTTGCTCTATTGCTGCCTTCCGCTCCGATTCCGAAAATAATTTATTGATGCTTAAACCCACAGTATACAAGGTGTGAAGCTGTCGACGGGCATCCTAAGCTTAACGCGCCTGCTCTCGTCAGATCGCAGACTGGTACAGATCTTAGGGCCCGGTAAGTACCGGCATGGAACACTGGCTGGGAATCCCGGCTGCCGTTGACATTTTGCTCTGTTGCCGCCTTCCGTTCCGATTCCGAAAAGGATTTATTGATGCTTAAATGCACAGTATACAAAGTGTGAAGCTGTCAACGGCCATCCTAAGCTGAACGCGCCTGCTCTCGTCAGATCGCAGACTGCTACCCAGCTTAGGGCCTGGTAAGTACCAGCATGGGAGACTGGCTGGGAATCCCGGGTGCAGTTGACATTTTAATCTGTTGCCGCCTTCCGCTCCGATTCGGAAAAGGATTTATTGATGCTTAAATGCACAGTATAAAGGGCGTGAAGCAGTCAACGGCAATCCTAAGCTGAACGCGCATGCTCTCGTCAGATCGCAGACTGCTACCCAGCTTAGGGCCCGGTAAGTACCAGCATGGGAGACTGGCTGGGAATCCCAGGTGTTGTTGACATTTTGCTCTGTAGCCGCCTTCCCCTCCGATTCCGAAAAGGATTTATTGATGCTTAAATCCACAGTATACAGGGTGTGAAGCCGTCTACGGCTATCCTAAGCTGAATGTGCCTGTTCTTGTCAGATCGCAGACTGCTGCCCGGCAAGTACGGGCATGGGAGACTTGCTGGCAATCCAAGGTGCTATTGACATTTTGCTCTGTTGCCGCCTTCCTCTCCGATTCCGAAAAGGATTTATTGATGCTTAAATGCACAGTATAAAGGGCATGAAGCTGTCAATGGCCATCCTAAGCTGAACGCGCCTGCTCTCGTCAGATCGTAGACTGCTACCCAGCTTAGGGCCTGGTAAGTACCAGCATGGGAGACTGGCTGGGAATCTCAGGTGTTGTTGACATTTTGCTCTGTAGCTATGTAGACATTTTGCTCCGATTCCGAAAAGGATTTATTGATGCTTAAATCCACAGTATACAGGGTGTGAAGCCATCTACAGCTATTCTAAGCTGAATGCGCCTGTTCTTGTCAGATCGCAGACTGCTGCCCGGCAAGTACGGGCATGGGAGAATGGCTGGCAATCCAAGGTGCTATTGACATTTTGCTCTGTTGCCGCCTTCCTCTCCGATTAAAAAAAATATTTATTGATGCTTAAATCCACAGTATACAGGGTGTGAAGCCATCTACGGCTATCCTAAGCTGAATGCGCCTGTTCTTGTCAGATCGCAGACTGCTGCCCGGCAAGTACGGGCATGGGAGACTGGCTGGCAATCCAAGGTGCTATTGACATTTTGCTCTGTAGCCGCCTTCCGAAAAGGATTTATTGATGCTTAAATCCACAGTATACAGGGTGTGAAGCCGTCTACGGCTATCCTAAGCTGAATGTGCCTGTTCTTGTCAGATCGCAGACTGCTGCCCGGCAAGTACAGGCATGGGAGACTGGATGGCAATCCAAGGTGGTATTGACATTTTGCTCTGTTGCCGCCTTCCTCTCCTTTTCCGAAAAGGATTTATTGATGCTTAAATCCACAGTATACAAGGTGTGAAGCTGTCGACGGCCATCCTAAGCTTAACGCGCCTGCTCTCGTCAGATCGCAGACTGGTACAGTACTTAGGGCCCGGTAGGTACCGGCATGGGACACTGGCTGGGAATCCCGGCTGCCGTTGACATTTTGCTCTGTTGCCGCCTTCCGTTCCGATTCCGAAAAGGATTTATTGATGCTTAAATCCACAGTACACAGGGTGTGAAGATGTCTACGGCCATCCTAAGCTGAATGCGCCTGTTCTCGTCAGATCGCAGACAGCTACCCAGCTTCAGGCCTGGTAAGTACCAGCATGGGAGACTGGCTGGGAATCCCGAGTGCAGTTGACATTTTGCTCTGTTTCTGCTCCGATTCCGAAAATTATTTATTGATGCTTAAATCCACAGTATACAAAGTGTGAAGCTGTCAACGGCCATCCTAAGCTGAACGCGCCTGCTCTCGTCAGATCGCAGACTGCTACCCAGCTTAGGGCCTGGTAAGTACCAGCATGGGAGACTGGATGGGAATCCCGGGTGCAGTTGCCATTTTAATCTGTTGCCGCCTTCCGCTCCGATTCAGAAAAGGATTTATTGATGCTTAAATCCACAATATACAGGGTGTGAAGCTGTCAACGGCCATCCTAAGCCGGAACGTGCCTGCTCTCCTCAGATCGCAGACCGCTGCCCAGGAGATACCGGCATGGGAGACTGGCTGGCAATCCAAGGTGCCATTGACATTTTGCTCTGTTGCCGCCTTGCTCTCCGATTAATAAAAATATTTATTATTGCTTAAATCCACAATATACAAGGCGTAAAGATGTCAACAGCCATCCTAACCTGAACGCGCCTGCTCTCGTCAGATCGCAGACTGCTACCCAGCTTAGGGCCCAGTAAGTACCGACATGGGAGACTGGCTGGGAATCCCGGGTGCAGTTGACATTTTGCTCTGTTTCTGCTCCGATTCCGAAAATTATTTATTGATGCTTAAATCCACAGTATACAAAGTGTGAAGCTGTCAACGGCCATCCTAAGCTTAACACGCCTGCTCTCGTCAGATCGCAGACTGCTACCCAGCTTAGGGCCTGGTAAGTACCAGCATGGGAGACTGGCTGGGAATCCCGAGTGCAGTTGACATTTTGCTCTGTTTCTGCTCCGATTCCGAAAATTATTTATTGATGCTTAAATCCACAGTATACAAAGTGTGAAGCTGTCAACGGCCATCCTAAGCTGAACGCGCCTGCTCTCGTCAGAATGCAGACTGCTTCCCAGCTTACGGCCTGGTAAGTACCAGCATGGGAGACTGGATGGGAATCCCGGGTGCAGTTGCCATTTTAATCTGTTGCCGCCTTCTGCTCCGATTCGGAAAAGGATTTATTGATGCTTAAATCCACAATATTCAGGGTGTGAAGATGTCTACGGCCATCCTAAGCTGAATGCGCCTGTTCTCGTCAGATCGCAGACTGCTACCCAGCTTCGGGCCTGGTAAGTACCAGCATGGGAGACTGGCTGGGAATCACGGGTGCAGATGACATTTTAATCTTTTGCCGCATTCCACTCCGATTCGGAAAAGGATTTATTGATGCTTAAATGCACAGTATAAAGGGAGTGAAGCTGTCAACGGCCATCCTAAGCTGAACGCGCCTGCTCTCGTCAGATTGCAGACTGCTACCCAGCTTAGGGCTCGGTAAGTACCAGCATGGGAGACTGGCTGGGAATCCCAGGTGTTGTTGACATTTTGCTCTGTAGCCGCCTTCCGAAAAGGATTTATTGATGCTTAAATCCACAGTATACAGGGTGTGAAGCCGTCTACGGCTATCCTAAGCTGAATGTGCCTGTTCTTGTCAGATCGCAGACTGCTGCCCGGCAAGTACAGGCATGGGAGACTGGCTGGCAATCCAAGGTGCTATTGACATTTTGCTCTGTTGCCGCCTTCCTCTCCTTTTCCGAAAAGGATTTATTGATGCTTAAATCCACAGTATACAAGGTGTGAAGCTGTCGACGGCCATCCTAAGCTTAACGCGCCTGCTCTCGCCAGATCGCAGACTGGTACAGTACTTAGGGCCCGGTAGGTACCGGCATGGGACACTGGCTGGGAATCCCGGCTGCCGTTGACATTTTGCTCTGTTGCCGCCTTCCGTTCCGATTCCGAAAAGGATTTATTGATGCTTAAATCCACAGTATACAGGGTGTGAAGATGTCTACGGCCATCCTAAGCTGAATGCGCCTGTTCTCGTCAGATCGCAGACTGCTACCCAGCTTCAGGCCTGGTAAGTACCAGCATGGGAGACTGGCTGGGAATCCCGAGTGCAGTTGACATTTTGCTCTGTTTCTGCTCCGATTCCGAAAATTATTTATTGATGCTTAAATCCACAGTATACAAAGTGTGAAGCTGTCAACGGCCATCCTAAGCTGAACGCGCCTGCTCTCGTCAGATCGCAGACTGCTACTCAGCTTAGGGCCTGGTAAGTACCAGCATGGGAGACTGGATGGGAATCCCGGGTGCAGTTGCCATTTTAATCTGTTGCCGCCTTCCGCTCCGATTCAGAAAAGGATTTATTGATGCTCAAATCCACAATATACAGGGATGGGAGACTGGCTGGCAATCCAAGGTGCCATTGACATTTTGCTCTGTTGCCGCCTTCTTCTCCGAATAATAAAAATATTTATTGATGCTTAAATCCACAATATACAAGGCGTAAAGATGTCAATGGCCATCTTAAGCTAAACGTGCTTGCTCTCGTCAGATCGCAGACTGCTACCCAACTTAGGGCCCAGTAAGTACTGGCATGGGAGACTGGCTGGGAATCCCGGGTGCCGTTGACATTTTGCTCTATTGCTGCCTTCCGCTCCGATTCCGAAAATAATTTATTGATGCTTAAATCAACAGTATACAAGGTGTGAAGCTGTCGACGGCCATCCTAAGCTTAACGCGCCTGCTCTCGTCAGATCGCAGACTGGTACAGATCTTAGGGCCCGGTAAGTACCGGCATGGGACACTGGCTGGGAATCCCGGCTGCCGTTGACATTTTGCTCTGTTGCCGCCTTCCGTTCCGATTCCGAAAAGGATTTATTGATGCTTAAATGCACAGTATAAAGGGCGAGAAGCAGTCAACGGCCATCCTAAGCTGAATGCGCCTGCTCTCGTCAGATCGCAGACTGCTACTCAGCTTAGGGCCCGGTAAGTACCAGCATGGGAGACTGGCTGGGAATCCCAGGTGTCGTTGACATTTTGCTCTGTTGCCGCCTTCCGCTCCGATTCCAAAAAGGATTTATTGATGCTTAAATCCACAGTATACAGGGTGTGACGATGTCTACGGCCATCCTAAGCTGAATGCGCCTGTTCTCGTCAGATCGCAGACTGCTACCCAGCTTCGGGCCTGGTAAGTACCAGCATGGGAGTCTGGGTGGGAATCCCGGGTGCAGTTGACATTTTGCTCTGTTTCTGCTCCGATTCCGAAAATTATTTATTGATGCTTAAATCCACAGTATACAAAGTGTGAAACTGTCAACGGCCATCCTAAGCTGAACGTGCTTGCTCTCCTCAGATCGCAGACTGCTGCCTGGCAGATACAGGCATGGGAGACTGGCTGGCAATCCAAGGTGCCATTGACATTTTGCTCAGTTGCCGCCTTCTTCTCCGAATAATAAAAATATTTATTGATGCTTAAATCCACAATATACAAGGCGTAAAGATGTCAACGGCCATCCTAAGCTGAACGTGCCTGCTCTCGTCAGATCGCAGACTGCTGCCCTGTAGTTACCGGCATGGGAGACTGGCTGGCAATCCAAGGTGCCATTGACATTTTGCTCAGTTGCCGCCTTCTTCTCCGAATAATAAAAATATTTATTGATGCTTAAATCCACAATATACAAGGCGTAAAGATGTCAACGGCCATCCTAAGCTGAACGTGCTTGCTCTCGTCAGATCGCAGACTGCTACCCAGCTTAGGGCCCAGTAAGTACCGGCATGGGAGACTGGCTGGGAATCCCGGATGCAGTTGACATTTTGCTCTGTTGCCGCTTTCCGTTCCGATTCCGAAAAGGATTTATTGATGCTTAAATGCACAGTATAAAGTGCGAGAAGCTGTCAACGGCCATCCTAAGCTGAACGCGCCTGCTCTCGTCAGATCGCAGACTGTTACCCAGCTTAGGGCCCGGTAAGTACCAGCATTGGAGACTGACTGGGAATCCCAGGTGTCGTTGACATTTTGCTCTGTTGCCGCCTTCTGCTCCGATTCCGAAAAGGATTTATTGATGCTTAAATCCACAGTATACAGGGTGTGAAGATGTCTACGGCCATCCTAAGCTGAATGTGCCTGTTCTCGTCAGATCGCAAACTGCTACCCAGCTTCGGGCTTGGTAAGTACCAGCATGGGAGACTGGCTGGGAATCCCGGGTGCAGTTGACATTTTGCTCTGTTTCTGCTCCGATTCCGAAAATTATTTATTGATGCTTAAATCCACAGTATACAAAGTGTGAAGCTGTCAACGGCCATCCTAAGCTGAACGTGCCTGCTTTTGTCAGATCGCAGACTGCTACCCAGCTTAGGGCCTGGTAAGTACCAGCATGGGAGACTGGCTGGAATCCCGGGTGCAGTTGACCTTTTAATCTGTTGCCGCCTTCCGCTCCGATTGGGAAAAGGATTTATTGATGCTTAAATCCACAATATACAGGGTGTGAAGCTGTCAACGGCCAACCTAAGCTGAACGTGTCTGCTCTCCTCAGATCGCAGACTGCTGCCCGGCAGATACCGGCATGGGAGACTGGCTGGCAATCCAAGGTGCCGTTGACATTTTGCTATGTTGCCGCCTTCCTCTCCGATTAATAAAAATATTTATTGATGCTTAAATCCACAATATACAAGGCGTGAAGATGTCAACGGCCATCCTAAGCTGAACGCGCCTGCTCTCGTCAGATCGCAGACTGCTTCCCAGTTTAGGGCCCGGTAAGTACTGGCATGGGAGACTGGCTGGGAATCCCAGGTGTCGTTGACATTTTGCTCTGTTGCCGCCTTCCGCTCCGATTCCGAAAAGGATTTATTGATGCTTAAATCCACCATATACAGTATACAGTGTGTGAAGATGTCTACGGCCATCCTAAGCTGAATGCGCCTGTTCTCGTCAGATCGCAGACTGCTACCCAGCTTCGGGCCTGGTAAGTACCAGCATGGGAGACTGGCTGGGAATCCCGGGCGCAGTTGACATTTTGCTCTGTTTCTGCTCCGATTCCGAAAATTATTTATTGATGCTTAAATCCACAGTATACAAAGTGTGAAGCTGTCAACTGCCATCCTAAGCTGAACGCGCCTGCTCTCGTCAGATCGCAGACTGGTACAGATCTTAGGGCCCGGTAAGTACCGGCATGGGACACTGGCTGGGAATCCCGGCTGCCGTTGACATTTTGCTCTGTTGCCGCCTTCCGTTCCGTTCCGAAAAGGATTTATTGATGCTTAAATGCACAATATACAAAGTGTGAAGCTGTCAACGGCCATCCTAAGCTGAACGCGCCTGCTCTCGTCAGATCGCAGACTGCTGGCCGGCAAGTACGGGCATGGGAGACTGCCTGGCAATCCAAGGTGCTATTGACATTTTGCTCTGTTGCCGCCTTCCTCTCCGATTAAAAAAAATATTTATTGATGCTTAAATCCACAGTATACAAGGCGTGAAGATGTCAACGGCCATCCTAAGCTGAACGCGCCTGCTCTCGTCAGATTGCAGACTGCTACGCAGCTTAGGGCCCAGTAAGTACCGGCATGGGAGACTGGCTGGGAATCCCGGGTGCAGTTGACATTTTGCTCTGTTGCCGCCTTCCGTTCCGATTCCGAAAAGGATTTATTGATGCTTAAATGCACAGTATAAAAAGCATGAAGCTGTCAATGGCCATCCTAAGCTGAACGTGCCTGCTCTCGTCAGATCGCAGACTGGTACAGATCTTGGGGCCCGGTAAGTACCGGCATGGGACACTGGCTGGGAATCCTGGCTGCCGTTGACATTTTGCTCTGTTGCCGCCTTCCGTTCCGATTCCGAAAAGGATTTATTGATGCTTAAATGCACAGTATAAAGGGCGAGAAGCTGTCAACGGCCATCCTAAGCTGAACGCGCCTGCTCTCGTCAGATTGCAGACTGCTACCCAGCTTAGGGCCCGGTAAGTACCAGCATGGGAGACTGACTGGGAATCCCAGGTGTCGTTGACATTTTGCTCTGTTGCCGCCTTCTGCTCCGATTCCGAAAAGGATTTATTGATGCTTAAATGCACAGTATAAAGGGCGAGAAGCTGTCAACGGCCATCCTAAGCTGAATGCGCCTGTTCTCGTCAGATCGCAGACTGCTACCCAGCTTCGGGCCTGGTAAGTACCAGCATGGGAGACTGGCTGGGAATCCCGGGTGCAGTTGACATTTTGCTCTGTTTCTGCTCCGATTCCGAAAATTATTTATTGATGCTTAAATCCACAGTATACAAAGTGTGAAACTGTCAACGGCCATCCTAAGCTGAACGTGCTTGCTCTCCTCAGATCGCAGACTGCTGCCCGGCAGATACAGGCATGGGAGACTGGCTGGCAATCCAAGGTGCCATTGACATTTTGCTCTGTTGCCGCCTTCTTCTCCGAATAATAAAAATATTTATTGCTGCTTAAATCCACAATATACAAGGCGTAAAGATGTCAACGGCCATCCTAAGCTGAACGTGCCTGCTCTCGTCAGATCGCAGACTGCTGCCCTGTAGTTACCGGCATGGGAGACTGGCTGGCAATCCAAGGTGCCATTGACATTTTGCTCTGTTGCCGCCTTCCTCTCCGATTAATAAAAATATTTATTGATGCTTAAATCCACAATATACAAGGCGTGAAGATGTCAACGGCCATCCTAAGCTGAACGCGCCTGCTCTCGTCAGATCGCAGACTGCTACCCAGCTTAGGGCCCAGTAAGTACCGGCATGGGAGACTGGCTGGGAATCCCGGATGCAGTTGACATTTTGCTCTGTTGCCGCTTTCCGTTCCGATTCCGAAAAGGATTTATTGATGCTTAAATGCACAGTATAAAGTGCGAGAAGCTGTCAACGGCCATCCTAAGCTGAACGCGCCTGCTCTCGTCAGATCGCAGACTGCTACCCAGCTTAGGGCCCGGTAAGTACCAGCATTGGAGACTGACTGGGAATCCCAGGTGTCGTTGACATTTTGCTCTGTTGCCGCCTTCTGCTCCGATTCCGAAAAGGATTTATTGATGCTTAAATCCACAGTATACAGGGTGTGAAGATGTCTACGGCCATCCTAAGCTGAATGTGCCTGTTCTCGTCAGATCGCAAACTGCTACCCAGCTTCGGGCCGGGTAAGTACCAGCATGGGAGACTGGCTGGGAATCCCGGGTGCAGTTGACATTTTGCTCTGTTTCTGCTCCGATTCCGAAAATTATTTATTGATGCTTAAATCCACAGTATACAAAGTGTGAAGCTGTCAACGGCCATCCTAAGCTGAACGCACCTGCTCTCGTCAGATCGCAGACTGCTACCCAGCTTAGGGCCTGGTAAGTACCAGCATGGGAGACTGGCTGGAATCCCGGGTGCAGTTGACGTTTTAATCTGTTGCCGCCTTCATACAGGGTGTGAAGCTGTCAACGGCCATCCTAAGCTGAACGGGTCTGCTCTCCTCAGATCGCAGACTGCTGCCCGGGAGATACCGGCATGGGAGACTGGCTGGCAATCCAAGGTGCTATTGACATTTTGCTATGTTGCCGCCTTCCTCTCCGATTAATAAAAATATTTATTGATGCTTAAATCCACAATATACAAGGCGTGAAGATGTCAACGGCCATCCTAAGCTGAACGCGCCTACTCTCGTCAGATCGCAGACTGCTACCCAGCTTAGGGCCCGGTAAGTACTGGCATGGGAGACTGGCTGGGAAACCCGGTTGCCGTTGACATTTTGCTCTATTGCTGCCTTCCGCTCCGATTCCGAAAATAATTTATTGATGCTTAAATCCACAGTATACAAGGTGTGAAGCTGTCGACGGCCATCCTAAGCTTAACGCGTCTGCTCTCGTCAGATCGCAGACTTTTACCCAGCTTAGGGCCTGGTAAGTACCAGCATGGGAGACTGGCTGGGAATCTCAGGTGTTGTTGACATTTTGCTCTGTAGCTCTGTAGACATTTTGCTCCGATTCCGAAAAGGATTTATTGATGCTTAAATCCACAATATACAGGGTGTGAAGCCGTCTACGGCTATCCTAAGCTGAATGCGCCTGTTCTTGTCAGATCGCACACTGCTGCCCGGCAAGTACGGGCATGGGAGACTGGCTGGCAATCCAAGGTGCTATTGTCATTTTGCTCTGTTGCCGCCTTCCTCTCCGATTAAAAAAAAATATTTATTGATGCTTAAATCCACAGTATACAAGGTGTGAAGCTGTCGACGGCCATCCTAAGCTTAACGCGCCTGCTCTCGTCAGATCGCAGACTGGTACAGATCTTAGGGCCCGGTAAGTACCGGCATTGGACACTGGCTGGGAATCCCGGCTGCCGTTGACATTTTGCTCTGTTGCCGCCTTCCGCTCCGATTCGGAAAAGGATTTATTGATGCTTAAATGCACAGTATAAAGGGCGTGAAGCTGTCAACGGCCATTCTAAGCTGAACGCTCCTGCTCTCGTCAGATCGCAGACTGCTACCCAGCTTAGGGCCTGGTAAATACCAGCATGGGAGACTGGCTGGGAATCTCAGGTGTTGTTGACATTTTGCTCTGTAGCTCTGTAGACATTTTGCTCCGATTTCGAAAAGGATTTATTGATGCTTAAATCCACAGTATACAGGGTGTGAAGCCGTCTACGGCTATTCTAAGCTGAATGCGCCTGTTCTTGTCAGATCGCAGACTGCTGCCCGGCAAGTACGGGCATGGGAGACTGGCTGGCAATCCAAGGTGCTATTGACATTTTGCTCTGTTGCCGCCTTTCTCTCCGATTAAAAAACAATATTTATTGATGCTTAAATCCACAGTATACAAGGCGTGAAGATGTCAACGGCCATCCTAAGCTGAACGCGCCTGCTCTCGTCAGATCGCAGACTGCTACGCAGCTTAGGGCCCAGTAAGTACCGGCATGGGAGACTGGCTGGGAATCCCGGGTGCAGTTGACATTTTGCTCTGTTGCCGCCTTCTGTTCCGATTCCGAAAAGGATTTATTGATGCTTAAATGCACAGTATAAAAAACACGAAGCTGTCAAAGGCCATCCTAAGCTGAACGCGCCTGCTCTTGTCAGATCGCAGACTGCTACCCAGCTTAGGGCCCGGTAAGTACTGGCATGGGAGACTGGCTGAGAATCCCGGTTGCCATTGCCATTGACATCTTGCTCTATTGCTGCCTTCCGCTCCGATTCCGAAAAGAATTTATTGATGCTTAAATCCACAGTATACAAGGTGTGAAGCTGTCGACGGCCATCCTAAGCTTAACGCGCCTGCTCTCGTCAGATCGCAGACTGGTACAGATCTTAGGGCCCGGTAAGTACCGGCATGGGACACTGGCTGGGAATCTAGGCTGCCGTTGACATTTTGCTCTGTTGCCGCCTTCCGTTCCGATTCCGAAAATAATTTATTGATGCTTAAATCCACAGTATACAAGGTGTGAAGCTGTCGACGGCCATCCTAAGTTTAACGCGCCTGCTCTCGTCAGATCGCAAACTGGTACAGATCTTAGGGACCGGTAAGTACCGGCATGGGACACTGGCTGGGAATCCCGGCTGCCGTTGACATTTTGCTCTGTTGCCGCGTTCCGTTCCGATTCCGAAAAGGATTTATTGATGCTTAAATGCACAGTATACAAAGTGTGAAGCTGTCAATGGCCATCCTAAGCTGAACGCGCCTGCTCTCGTCAGATCGCAGACTGATACCCAGCTTAGGGCCTGGTAAGTACCAGCATGGGAGACTGGCTGGGAATCCCGGGTGCCGTTGCCATTTTAATCTGTTGCCGCCTTCCGCTCCGATTCGGAAAAGGATTTATTGATGCTTAAATGCACAGTATAAAGGGCGTGAAGCCGCCAACGGCCATCCTAAGCTGAACGCGCCAGCTCTCGTCAGATCGCAGACTGCTACCCAGCTTAGGGCCCGGTAAGTACCAGCATGGGAGACTGGCTGGGAATCCCAGGTGTTGTAGACATTTTGCTCTGTAGCCGCCTTCCGCTCCGATTCCGAAAAGGATTTATTGATGCTTAAATCCACAGTATACAGGGTGTGAAGCATTCTACGGCTATCCTAAGCTGAATGCGCCTGTTCTTGTCAGATCGCAGACTGCTGCCCGGCAAGTACGGGCATGGGAGACTGGCTGGCAATCCAAGGTGCTATTGAAATTTTGCTCTGTTGCCGCCTTCCTCTCCGATTTATAAAAATATTTATTGATGCTTAAATCCACAGTATACAAGGCGTGAAGATGTCAACGGCCATCCTAAGCTGAACGCACCTGTTCTCGTCAGATCGCAGACTGCTACGCAGCTTAGGGCCCAGTAAGTACCGGCATGGGAGACTGGCTGGGAATCCCGGGTGCAGTTGACAATTTGCTCTGTTGCCGCCTACCGTTCCGATTCCGAAAAGGATTTATTGATGCTTAAATGCACAGTATAAAAAGCATGAAGCTGTCAATGGCCATCCTAAGCTGAATGCGCCTGCTCTTGTCAGATCGCAGACTGCTACCCAGCTTAGGGCCTGGTAAGTACCAGCCTGGGAGACTGGCTGGGAATCCTGGGTGCCGTTGACATTTTAATCTGTTGCCGCCTTCCGCTCCGATTCGGAAAAGGATTTATTGATGCTTAAATGCACAGTATAAAGGGCGTGAAGCCGTCAACGGCCATCCTAAGCTGAACGCGCCAGCTCTCGTCAGATCGCAGACTGCTACCCAGCTTAGGGCCCGGTAAGTACCGGCATGAGAGACTGGCTGGGAATCCCGGGTGCTGTTGACAATTTGCTCTGTTGCCGCCTTCCGTTCCGATTCCGAAAAGGATTTATTGATGCTTAAATGCACAGTATAAAAAGCATGAAGCTGTCAATGGCCATCCTAAGCTGAATGCGCCTGCTCTTGTCAGATCGCAGACTGCTACCCAGCTTAGGGCCTGGTAAGTACTGGCATGGGAGACTGGCTGGGAATCCCGGGTGCTGTTTACATTTTGCTCTATTGCTGCCTTCCGCTCCGATAAGAATTTATTGATGCTTAAATCCACAGTATACAAGGTGTGAAGCTGTCGACGGCCATCCTAAACTTAACGCGCCTGCTCTCGTCAGATCGCAGACTGGTACAGATCTTAGGGCCCGATAAGTACCGGCATGGTACACTGGCTGGGAATCCCGGCTGCCGTTGACATTTTGCTCTGTTGCCGCCTTCCGTTCCGATTCCGAAAAGGATTTATTGATGCTTAAATGCACAGTATAAAGGGCGAGAAGCTGTCAACAGCCATCCTAAGCTGAACGCGCCTGCTCTCGTCAGATCGCAGACTGCTACCCAGCTTAGGGCCTGGTAAGTGCCAGCATGGGAGACTGGCTGGGAATCCCAAGTGTCGTTGACATTTTGCTCTGTTGCCGCCTTCCGTTCCGATTCCGAAAAGGATTTATTGATGCTTAAATGCACAGTATAAAGGGCGAGAAGCAGTCAACGGCCATCCTAAGCTGAATGCGCCTGCTCTCGTCAGATCGCAGACTGCTACTCAGCTTAGGGCCCGGTAAGTACCAGCATGGGAGACTGGCTGGGAATCCCAGGTGTCGTTGACATTTTGCTCTGTTGCCGCCTTCCCCTCCGATTCCAAAAAGGATTTATTGATGCTTAAATCCACAGTATACAGGGTGTGACGATGTCTACGGCCATCCTAAGCTGAATGCGCCTGTTCTCGTCAGATCGCAGACTGCTACCCAGCTTCGGGCCTGGTAAGTACCAGCATGGGAGTCTGGGTGGGAATCCCGGGTGCAGTTGACATTTTGCTCTGTTTCTGCTCCGATTCCGAAAATTATTTATTGATGCTTAAATCCACAGTATACAAAGTGTGAAACTGTCAACGGCCATCCTAAGCTGAACGTGCTTGTTCTCCTCAGATCGCAGACTGCTGCCCGGCAGATACAGGCATGGGAGACTGGCTGGCAATCCAAGGTGCCATTGACATTTTGCTCAGTTGCCGCCTTCTTCTCCGAATAATAAAAATATTTATTGATGCTTAAATCCACAATATACAAGGCGTAAAGATGTCAACGGCCATCCTAAGCTGAACGTGCCTGCTCTCGTCAGATCGCAGACTGCTGCCCTGTAGTTACCGGCATGGGAGACTGGCTGGCAATCCAAGGTGCCATTGACATTTTGCTCTGTTGCCGCCTTCCGCTCCGATTCCGAAAAGGATTTATTGATGCTTAAATCCACCATATACAGTATACAGTGTATGAAGATGTCTACGGCCATCCTAAGCTGAATGCGCCTGTTCTCGTCAGATCGCAGACTGCTACCCAGCTTCGGGCCTGGTAAGTACCAGCATGGGAGACTGGCTGGGAATCCCGGGTGCAGTTGACATTTTGCTCTGTTTCTGCTCCGATTCCGAAAATTATTTATTGATGCTTAAATCCACAGTATACAAAGTGTGAAGCTGTCAACGGCCATCCTAAGCTGAACGCGCCTGCTCTCGTCAGATCGCAGACTGGTACAGATCTTAGGGCCCGGTAAGTACCGGCATGGGACACTGGCTGGGAATCCCGGCTGCCGTTGACATTTTGCTCTGTTGCCGCCTTCCGTTCCGTTCCGAAAAGGATTTATTGATGCTTAAATGCACAATATACAAAGTGTGAAGCTGTCAACGGCCATCCTAAGCTGAACGCGCCTGCTCTCGTCAGATCGCAGACTGCTGGCCGGCAAGTACGGGCATGGGAGACTGCCTGGCAATCCAAGGTGCTATTGACATTTTGCTCTGTTGCCGCCTTCCTCTCCGATTAAAAAAAATATTTATTGATGCTTAAATCCACAGTATACAGGGCGTGAAGATGTCAACGGCCATCCTAAGCTGAACGCGCCTGCTCTCGTCAGATCGCAGACTGCTACGCAGCTTAGGGCCCAGTAAGTACCGGCATGGGAGACTGGCTGGGAATCCCGGGTGCAGTTGACATTTTGCTCTGTTGCCGCCTTCCGTTCCGATTCCGAAAAGGATTTATTGATGCTTAAATGCACAGTATAAAAAGCATGAAGCTGTCAATGGCCATCCTAAGCTGAACGTGCCTGCTCTCGTCAGATCGCAGACTGGTACAGATCTTGGGGCCCGGTAAGTACCGGCATGGGACACTGGCTGGGAATCCTGGCTGCCGTTGACATTTTGCTCTGTTGCCGCCTTCCGTTCCGATTCCGAAAAGGATTTATTGATGCTTAAATGCACAGTATAAAGGGCAAGAAGCTGTCAACGGCCATCCTAAGCTGAACGCGCCTGCTCTCGTCAGATTGCAGACTGCTACCCAGCTTAGGGCCCGGTAAGTACCAGCATGGGAGACTGACTGGGAATCCCAGGTGTCGTTGACATTTTGCTCTGTTGCCGCCTTCTGCTCCGATTCCGAAAAGGATTTATTGATGCTTAAATCCACAGTATACAGGGTGTGAAGATGTCTACGGCCATCCTAAGCTGAATGCGCCTGTTCTCGTCAGATCGCAGACTGCTACCCAGCTTCGGGCCTGGTAAGTACCAGCATGGGAGACTGGCTGGGAATCCCGGGTGCAGTTGACATTTTGCTCTGTTTCTGCTCCGATTCCGAAAATTATTTATTGATGCTTAAATCCACAGTATACAAAGTGTGAAACTGTCAACGGCCATCCTAAGCTGAACGTGCTTGCTCTCCTCAGATCGCAGACTGCTGCCCGGCAGATACAGGCATGGGAGACTGGCTGGCAATCCAAGGTGCCATTGACATTTTGCTCTGTTGCCGCCTTCTTCTCCGAATAATAAAAATATTTATTGCTGCTTAAATCCACAATATACAAGGCGTAAAGATGTCAACGGCCATCCTAAGCTGAACGTGCCTGCTCTCGTCAGATCGCAGACTGCTGCCCTGTAGTTACCGGCATGGGAGACTGGCTGGCAATCCAAGGTGCCATTGACATTTTGCTCTGTTGCCGCCTTCCTCTCCGATTAATAAAAATATTTATTGATGCTTAAATCCACAATATACAAGGCGTGAAGATGTCAACGGCCATCCCAAGCTGAACGCGCCTGCTCTCGTCAGATCGCAGACTGCTACCCAGCTTAGGGCCCAGTAAGTACCGGCATGGGAGACTGGCTGGGAATCCCGGATGCAGTTGACATTTTGCTCTGTTGCCGCTTTCCGTTCCGATTCCGAAAAGGATTTATTGATGCTTAAATGCACAGTATAAAGTGCGAGAAGCTGTCAACGGCCATCCTAAGCTGAACGCGCCTGCTCTCGTCAGATCGCAGACTGCTACCCAGCTTAGGGCCCGGTAAGTACCAGCATTGGAGACTGACTGGGAATCCCAGGTGTCGTTGACATTTTGCTCTGTTGCCGCCTTCTTCTCCGATTCCGAAAAGGATTTATTGATGCTTAAATCCACAGTATACAGGGTGTGAAGATGTCTACGGCCATCCTAAGCTGAATGTGCCTGTTCTCGTCAGATCGCAAACTGCTACCCAGCTTCGGGCCTGGTAAGTACCAGCATGGGAGACTGGCTGGGAATCCCGGGTGCAGTTGACATTTTGCTCTGTTTCTGCTCCGATTCCGAAAATTATTTATTGATGCTTAAATCCACAGTATACAAAGTGTGAAGCTGTCAACGGCCATCCTAAGCTGAACGCGCCTGCTCTCGTCAGATCGCAGACTGCTACCCAGCTTAGGGCCTGGTAAGTACCAGCATGGGAGACTGGCTGGAATCCCGGGTGCAGTTGACATTTTAATCTGTTGCCGCCTTCATACAGGGTGTGAAGCTGTCAACGGCCATCCTAAGCTGAACGGGTCTGCTCTCCTCAGATCGCAGACTGCTGCCCGGGAGATACCGGCATGGGAGA
Organism: Hyla sarda; assembly: GCF_029499605.1. Taxonomy (NCBI): domain Eukaryota; kingdom Metazoa; phylum Chordata; class Amphibia; order Anura; family Hylidae; genus Hyla; species Hyla sarda. The sequence continues at coordinate 259,990,183 of NC_079189.1, forward strand.
CTGGCTGGCAATCCAAGGTGCTATTGACATTTTGCTACGTTGCCGCCTTCCTCTCCGATTAATAAAAATATTTATTGATGCTTAAATCCACAATATACAAGGCGTGAAGATGTCAACGGCCATCCTAAGCTGAACGCGCCTACTCTCGTCAGATCGCAGACTGCTACCCAGCTTAGGGCCCGGTAAGTACTGGCATGGGAGACTGGCTGGGAAACCCGGTTGCCGTTGACATTTTGCTCTATTGCTGCCTTCCGCTCCGATTCCGAAAATAATTTATTGATGCTTAAATCCACAGTATACAAGGTGTGAAGCTGTCGACGGCCATCCTAAGCTTAACGCGCCTGCTCTCGTCAGATCGCAGACTTTTACCCAGCTTAGGGCCTGGTAAGTACCAGCATGGGAGACTGGCTGGGAATCTCAGGTGTTGTTGACATTTTGCTCTGTAGCTCTGTAGACATTTTGCTCCGATTCCGAAAAGGATTTATTGATGCTTAAATCCACAATATACAGGGTGTGAAGCCGTCTACGGCTATCCTAAGCTGAATGCGCCTGTTCTTGTCAGATCGCACACTGCTGCCCGGCAAGTACGGGCATGGGAGACTGGCTGGCAATCCAAGGTGCTATTGTCATTTTGCTCTGTTGCCGCCTTCCTCTCCGATTAAAAAAAAATATTTATTGATGCTTAAATCCACAGTATACAAGGTGTGAAGCTGTCGACGGCCATCCTAAGCTTAACGCGCCTGCTCTCGTCAGATCGCAGACTGGTACAGATCTTAGGGCCCGGTAAGTACCGGCATTGGACACTGGCTGGGAATCCCGGCTGCCGTTGACATTTTGCTCTGTTGCCGCCTTCCGCTCCGATTCGGAAAAGGATTTATTGATGCTTAAATGCACAGTATAAAGAGCGTGAAGCTGTCAACGGCCATTCTAAGCTGAACGCGCCTGCTCTCGTCAGATCGCAGACTGCTACCCAGCTTAGGGCCTGGTAAATACCAGCATGGGAGACTGGCTGGGAATCTCAGGTGTTGTTGACATTTTGCTCTGTAGCTCTGTAGACATTTTGCTCCGATTTCGAAAAGGATTTATTGATGCTTAAATCCACAGTATACAGGGTGTGAAGCCGTCTACGGCTATTCTAAGCTGAATGCGCCTGTTCTTGTCAGATCGCAGACTGCTGCCCGGCAAGTACGGGCATGGGAGACTGGCTGGCAATCCAAGGTGCTATTGACATTTTGCTCTGTTGCCGCCTTCCTCTCCGATTAAAAAAAATATTTATTGATGCTTAAATCCACAGTATACAAGGCGTGAAGATGTCAACGGCCATCCTAAGCTGAACACGCCTGCTCTCGTCAGATCGCAGACTGCTACGCAGCTTAGGGCCCAGTAAGTACCGGCATGGGAGACTGGCTGGGAATCCCGGGTGCAGTTGACATTTTGCTCTGTTGCCGCCTTCTGTTCCGATTCCGAAAAGGATTTATTGATGCTTAAATGCACAGTATAAAAAACACGAAGCTGTCAAAGGCCATCCTAAGCTGAACGCGCCTGCTCTTGTCAGATCGCAGACTGCTATCCAGCTTAGGGCCCGGTAAGTACTGGCATGGGAGACTGGCTGAGAATCCCGGTTGCCATTGCCATTGACATCTTGCTCTATTGCTGCCTTCCGCTCCGATTCCGAAAAGAATTTGTTGATGCTTAAATCCACAGTATACAAGGTGTGAAGCTGTCGACGGCCATCCTAAGCTTAACGCGCCTGCTCTCGTCAGATCGCAGACTGGTACAGATCTTAGGGCCCGGTAAGTACCGGCATGGGACACTGGCTGGGAATCTAGGCTGCCGTTGACATTTTGCTCTGTTGCCGCCTTCCGTTCCGATTCCGAAAATAATTTATTGATGCTTAAATCCACAGTATACAAGGTGTGAAGCTGTCGACGGCCATCCTAAGTTTAACGCGCCTGCTCTCGTCAGATCGCAAACTGGTACAGATCTTAGGGACCGGTAAGTACCGGCATGGGACACTGGCTGGGAATCCCGGCTGCCGTTGACATTTTGCTCTGTTGCCGCGTTCCGTTCCGATTCCGAAAAGGATTTATTGATGCTTAAATGCACAGTATACAAAGTGTGAAGCTGTCAACGGCCATCCTAAGCTGAACGCGCCTGCTCTCGTCAGATCGCAGACTGATACCCAGCTTAGGGCCTGGTAAGTACCAGCATGGGAGACTGGCTGGGAATCCCGGGTGCCGTTGACATTTTAATCTGTTGCCGCCTTCCGCTCCGATTCGGAAAAGGATTTATTGATGCTTAAATGCACAGTATAAAGGGCGTGAAGCCGCCAACGGCCATCCTAAGCTGAACGCGCCAGCTCTCGTCAGATCGCAGACTGCTACCCAGCTTAGGGCCCGGTAAGTACCAGCATGGGAGACTGGCTGGGAATCCCAGGTGTTGTAGACATTTTGCTCTGTAGCCGCCTTCCGCTCCGATTCCGAAAAGGATTTATTGATGCTTAAATCCACAGTATACAGGGTGTGAAGCATTCTACGGCTATCCTAAGCTGAATGCGCCTGTTCTTGTCAGATCGCAGACTGCTGCCCGGCAAGTACGGGCATGGGAGACTGGCTGGCAATCCAAGGTGCTATTGAAATTTTGCTCTGTTGCCGCCTTCCTCTCCGATTTAAAAAAATATTTATTGATGCTTAAATCCACAGTATACAAGGCGTGAAGATGTCAACGGCCATCCTAAGCTGAACGCACCTGTTCTCGTCAGATCGCAGACTGCTACGCAGCTTAGGGCCCAGTAAGTACCGGCATGGGAGACTGGCTGGGAATCCCGGGTGCAGTTGACAATTTGCTCTGTTGCCGCCTACCGTTCCGATTCCGAAAAGGATTTATTGATGCTTAAATGCACAGTATAAAAAGCATGAAGCTGTCAATGGCCATCCTAAGCTGAATGCGCCTGCTCTTGTCAGATCGCAGACTGCTACCCAGCTTAGGGCCTGGTAAGTACCAGCCTGGGAGACTGGCTGGGAATCCTGGGTGCCGTTGACATTTTAATCTGTTGCCGCCTTCCGCTCCGATTCGGAAAAGGATTTATTGATGCTTAAATGCACAGTATAAAGGGCGTGAAGCCGTCAACGGCCATCCTAAGCTGAACGCGCCAGCTCTCGTCAGATCGCAGACTGCTACCCAGCTTAGGGCCCGGTAAGTACCGGCATGAGAGACTGGCAGGGAATCCCGGGTGCTGTTGACAATTTGCTCTGTTGCCGCCTTCCGTTCCGGTTCCGGTTCCGGTTCCGATTCCGAAAAGGATTTATTGATGCTTAAATGCACAGTATAAAAAGCATGAAGCTGTCAATGGCCATCCTAAGCTGAATGCGCCTGCTCTTGTCAGATCGCAGACTGCTACCCAGCTTAGGGCCTGGTAAGTACTGGCATGGGAGACTGGCTGGGAATCCCGGGTGCTGTTTACATTTTGCTCTATTGCTGCCTTCCGCTCCGATAAGAATTTATTGATGCTTAAATCCACAGTATACAAGGTGTGAAGCTGTCGACGGCCATCCTAAGCTTAACGCGCCTGCTCTCGTCAGATCGCAGACTGGTACAGATCTTAGGGCCCGGTAAGTACCGGCATGGTACACTGGCTGGGAATCCCGGCTGCCGTTGACATTTTGCTCTGTTGCCGCCTTCCGTTCCGATTCCGAAAAGGATTTATTGATGCTTAAATGCACAGTATAAAGGGCGAGAAGCTGTCAACAGCCATCCTAAGCTGAACGCGCCTGCTCTCGTCAGATCGCAGACTGCTACCCAGCTTAGGGCCTGGTAAGTGCCAGCATGGGAGACTGGCTGGGAATCCCAAGTGTTGTTGACATTTTGCTCTGTTGCCGCCTTCCTCTCCGATTTAAAAAAATATTTATTGATGCTTAAATCCACAGTATACAAGGCATGAAGATGTCAACGGCCATCCTAAGCTGAACGCGCCTGTTCTCGTCAGATCGCAGACTGCTACGCAGCTTAGGGCCCAGTAAGTACCGGCATGAGAGACTGGCTGGGAATCCCGGGTGCAGTTGACAATTTGCTCTGTTGCCGCCTTCCGTTCCGATTCCGAAAAGGATTTATTGATGCTTAAATGCACAGTATAAAAAGCATGAAGCTGTCAATGGCCATCCTAAGCTGAATGCGCCTGCTCTTGTCAAATCGCAGACTGCTACCCAGCTTAGGGCCTGGTAAGTACTGGCATGGGAGATTGGCTGGGAATCCCGGGTGCTGTTAACATTTTGCTCTATTGCTGCCTTCCGCTCCGATAAGAATTTATTGATGCTTAAATCCACAGTATACAAGGTGTGAAGCTGTCGACGGCCATCCTAAGCTTAACGCGCCTGCTCTCGTCAGATCGCAGACTGGTACAGATCTTAGGGCCCGGTAAGTACCGGCATGGTACACTGGCTGGGAATCCCGGCTGCCGTTGACATTTTGCTCTGTTGCCGCCTTCCGTTCCGATTCCGAAAAGGATTTATTGATGCTTAAATGCACAGTATAAAGGGCGAGAAGCTGTCAACAGCCATCCTAAGCTGAACGCGCCTGCTCTCGTCAGATCGCAGACTGCTACCCAGCTTAGGGCCTGGTAAGTACCAGCATGGGAGACTGGCTGGGAATCCCAAGTGTCGTTGACATTTTGCTCTGTTGCCGCCTTCCGCTCCGATTCCGAAAAGGATTTATTGATGCTTAAATCCACAGTATACAGGGTGTGAAGATGTCTACGGCCATCCTGAGCTGAATGCGCCTGTTCTTGTCAGATCGCAGACTGCTACCCAGTTTCGGGCCCAGTAGGTACCAGCATGGGAAACTGGCTGGGAATCCCAAGTGCAGTTCACATTTTGCTCTGTTTCTGCTCCGATTCCGAAAATTATTTATTGATGCTTAAATCCACAGCATACAAAGTGTGAAGCTGTCAACGGCCATCCTAAGCTGAACGCACCTGCTCTCGTCAGATCGCAGACTGCTACCCAGCTTAGGGCCTGGTAAGTACCAGCATGGGAGACTGGCTGGGAATCCCGGGTGCAGTTGACATTTTAATTTGTTGCCGCCTTCCGCTCCGATTCGGAAAAGGATTTATTGATGCTTAAATCCACAATATACAGGGTGTGAAGCTGTCAACGGCCATCCTAAGCCTGAACGTGCCTGCTCTCCTCAGATTGCAGACTGCTGCCCGGCAGATACCGGCATGGGAGACTGGCTGGCAATCCAAGGTGCCATTGACATTTTGCTCTGTTGCCGCCTTCTTCTCCGATTAATAAAAATATTTATTGATGCTTAAATCCACAATATACAAGGCGTAAAGATGTCAACAGCCATCCTAAGCTGAACGCGCCTGCTCTCGTCAGATCGCAGACTGCTACCCAGCTTAGGGCCCAGTAAGTACCGACATGGGAGACTGGCTGGGAATCCCGGGTGCAGTTGATATTTTGCTCTGTTTCTGCTCCGATTTCGAAAATTATTTATTGATGCTTAAATCCACAGTATACAAAGTGTGAAGCTGTCAACGGCCATCCTAAGCTTAACACGCCTGCTCTCGTCAGATCGCAGACTGCTACCCAGCTTAGGGCCTGGTAAGTACCAGCATGGGAGACAGGCTGGGAATCCCGGGTGCAGATGACATTTTAATCTGTTGCCGCCTTCCGCTCCGATTCGGAAAAGGATTTATTGATGCTTAAATCCACAATATACAGCGTGTGAAGCTGTCAATGGCCATCCTAAGCCTGAACGTGCCTGCTCTCCTCAGATCGCAGACTGCTGCCCGGCAGATACAGGCATGGGAGACTGGCTGGCAATCCAAGGTGCCATTGACATTTTGCTCTGTTGCCGCCTTCCTCTCCGATTAATAAAAATATTTATTGATGCTTAAATCCACAATATACAAGGCGTGAAGATGTCAATGGCCATCCTAAGCTGAACGCGCCTGCTCTCGTCAGATCGCAGACTGCTACCCAGATTAGGGCCCAGTAAGTACCGGCATGGGAGACTGGCTGGGAATCCCGGGTGCAGTTGACATTTTGCTCTGTTGCCGCCTTCCGTTCCGATTCCGAAAAGGATTTATTGATGCTTAAATGCACAGTATAAAAAGCATGAAGCTGTCAATGGCCATCCTAAGCTGAACGCGCCTGCTCTCGTCAGATCACAGACTGCTACCCAGCTTAGGGCCCGGTAAGTACTGGCATGGGACACTGGCTGGGAATCCCGGCTGCCGTTGACATTTTGCTCTGTTGCCGCCTTCCGTTCCAAAAAGGATTTATTGATGCTTAAATGCACAGTATAAAGGGCAAGAAGCTGTCAACGGCCATCCTAAGCTGAACGCGCCTGCTCTCGTCAGATCGCAGACTGCTACCCAGCTTAGGGCCTGGTAAGTACCAGCATGGGAGACTGGCTGGGAATCCCGGGTGCAGTTGATATTTTAATCTGTTGCCGCCTTCCGCTCCGATTCGGAAAAGGATTTATTGATGCTTAAATGCACAGTATAAAGGACATGAAGCTGTCAACAGCCATCCTAAGCTGAACGCGCCTGCTCTAATCAGATCGCAGACTGCTACCCAGCTTAGGGCCCCGTAAGTACCAGCATGGGAGACTGGCTGGGAATCTTAGGTGTTGTTGACATTTTGCTCTGTAGCTCTGTAGACATTTGCTCCGATTCCGAAAAGGATTTATTGATGCTTAAATCCACAGTATACAGGGTGTGAAGCCGTCTACGGCTATCCTAAGCTGAATGCGCCTGTTCTTGTCAGATCGCAGACTGCTGCCCGGCAAGTACGGGCATGGGAGACTAGCTGGCAATCCAAGGTGCTATTGACATTTTGCTCTGTTGCCGCCTTCCTCTCCGATTAAAAAAATATTTATTGATGCTTAAATCCACAATATACAAGGCGTGAAGATGTCAACGGCCATCCTAAGCTGAACGCGCCTGCTCTCGTCAGATCGCAGACTGCTACCCAGCTTAGGGCCCGGTAAGTACTGGCATGGGAGACTGGCTGGGAATCCCGGGTGCCGTTGACATTTTGCTCTATTGCTGCCTTCCGCTCCGATTCCGAAAATAATTTATTGATGCTTAAATCCACAGTATACAAGGTGTGAAGCTGTCGACGGCCATCCTAAGCTTAACGCGCCTGCTCTCGTCAGATCGCAGACTGGTACAGATCTTAGGGCCCGGTAAGTACCGGCATGGGACACTGGCTATGAATGCCCGGCTGCCGTTGACATTTTGCTCTGTTGCCGCCTTCCGTTCCGATTCCGAAAAGGATTTATTGATGCTTAAATGCACAGTATAAAGGGCAAGAAGCTGTCAACGGCCATCCTAAGCTGAACGTGCCTGCTCTCGTCAGATCGCAGACTGCTACCCAGCTTAGGGCCCGGTAAGTAAAAGCATGGGAGACTGGCTGGGAATCCCAGGTGTCGTTGACATTTTGCTCTGTTGCCGCCTTCCGTTCCGATTCCGAAAAGGATTTATTGATGCTTAAATCCACAGTATACAGGGTGTGAAGATGTCTACAGCCATCCTAAGCTGAATGCGCCTGTTCTCGTCAGATCGCAGACTGCTACCCAGCTTCGGGCCTGGTAAGTACCAGCATGGGAGACTGGCTGGGAATCCCGAGTACAGTTGACATTTTGCTCTGTTTCTGCTCCGATTCCGAAAATTATTTATTGATGCTTAAATCCACAGTATACAAAGTGTGAAGCTGTCAACGGCCATCCTAAGCTGAACGCGCCTGCTCTCGTCAGATCGCAGACTGCTAGGGCCTGGTAAGTACCAGCATGGGAGATTGGCCGTGAATCCCGGGTGCAGTTGACATTTTAATCTGTTGCCGCCTTCCGCTCCGATTCGGAAAAGGATTTATTGATGCTTAAATCCACAATATACAGGGTGTGAAGCTGTCAACGGCCATCCTAAGCCTGAACGTGCCTGCTCTCCTCAGATCGCAGACTGCTGCCCGGCAGATATCGGCATGGGAGACTGGCTGGCAATCCAAGGTGCCATTGACATTTTGCTCTGTTGCCGCCTTCTTCTCCGATTAATAAAAATATTTATTGATGCTTAAATCCACAATATACAAGGCGTAAAGATGTCAACAGCCATCCTAAGCTGAACGCGCCTGCTCTTGTCAGATCGCAGACTGCTACCCAGCTTAGGGCCCAGTAAGTACCGGCATGGGAGACTGGCTGGGGATCCCGGGTGCAGTTGACATTTTGCTCTGTTGCCGCCTTCCGCTCCGATTCGGAAAAGGATTTATTGATGCTTAAATGCACAGTATAAAGGGCGTGAAGCTGTCAACGGCCATCCTAAGCTGAACGCGCCTGCTCTCGTCAGATTGCAGACTGGTACAGATCTTAGGGCCCGGTAAGTACCGACATGGGACACTGGCTGGGAATCCCGGCTGCCGTTGACATTTTGCTCTGTTGCCGCCTTCCGTTCCGATTCCGAAAAGGATTTATTGATGCTTAAATCCACAATATACAAGGCATAAAGATGTCAACAGCCATCCTAAGCTGAACGCGCCTGCTCTCGTCAGATCACAGACTGCTACCCAGCTTAGGGCCCAGTAAGTACCGACATGGGAGACTGGCTGGGATTCCCGAGTGCAGTTGACATTTTGCTCTGTTGCCGCCTTCCGCTCCGATTCGGAAAATGATTTATTGATGCTTAAATGCACAGTATAAAGGCTGTGAAGCTGTCAACTGCCATCCTAAGCTGAACGCGCCTGCTCTCGTCAGATCGCAGACTGCTACCCAGCTTAGGGCCTGGTAAGTACCAGCATGGGAGACTGGCTGGGAATCCCAGGTGTTGTTGACATTTTGCTCTGTAGCCGCCTTCCGCTCCGATTCCGAAAAGGATTTATTGATGCTTAAATCCACAGTATACAGGGTGTGAAGCCGTCTATGGCTATCCTAAGCTGAATGTGCCTGTTCTTGTCAGATCGCAGACTGGTGCCCGGCTATTGACATTTTGCTCTGTTGCCGCCTTCCTCTCTGATTCCGAAAAGGATTTATTGATGCTAAAATGCACAGTATAAAAAGCATGAAGCTGTCAATGGCCATCCTAAGATGAACGCGCCTGCTCTCGTCAGATCGCAGACTGCTACCCAGCTTAGGGCCTGGTAAGTACCAGCATGGGAGACTGGCTGGGAATCCCGGGTGCAGTTGACATTTTAATCTGTTGCCGCCTTCCGCTCCGATTCGGAAAAGGATTTAATGATGCTTAAATCCACAGTATACAAGGTGTGAAGCTGTCGACGGCCATCCTAAGCTTAACGCGCCTGCTCTCGTCAGATCGCAGACTGGTACAGATCTTAGGGCCCGGTAAGTACCGGCATGGGAGACTGGCTGGGAATCCCGGCTGCCGTTGACATTTTGCTATTTTGCCGCCTTCCGTTCCGATTCCGAAAAGGATTTATTGATGCTTAAATGCACAGTATAAAGGGCGAAAAGCTGTCAACGGCCATCCTAAGCTGAACGCGCCTGCTCTCCTCAGATCGCAGACTGCTGCCCGGCAGATACCGGCATGGGAGACTGGCTGGCAATCCAAGGTGCCATTGACATTTTGCTCTGTTGCCGCCTTCTTCTCCGATTAATAAAAATATTTATTGATGCTTAAATCCACAATATACAAGGCGTAAAGATGTCAACAGCCATCCTAAGCTGAACGCGCCTGCTCTTGTCAGATCGCAGACTGCTACCCAGCTTAGGGCCCAGTAAGTACCGGCATGGGAGACTGGCTGGGGATCCCGGGTGCAGTTGACATTTTGCTCTGTTGCCGCCTTCCGCTCCGATTCGGAAAAGGTTTTATTGATGCTTAAATGCACAGTATAAAGGGCGTGAAGCTGTCAACAGCCATCCTAAGCTGAACGCGCCTGCTCTCGTCAGATCGCAGACTGCTACCCAGCTTAGGGCCCGGTAAGTACCAGCATGGGAGACTGGCTGGGAATCCCAGGTGTTGTTGACATTTTGCTCTGTAGCCGCCTTCCGCTCCGATTCCGAAAAGGATTTATTGATGCTTAAATGCACAGAATAAAGGGCGAAAAGCTGTCAACGGCCATCCTAAGCTGAACGCGCCTGCTCTCCTCAGATCGCAGACTGCTGCCCGGCAGATACCGGCATGGGAGACTGGCTGGCAATCCAAGGTGCCATTGACATTTTGCTCTGTTGCCGCCTTCTTCTCCGATTAATAAAAATATTTATTGATGCTTAAATCCACAATATACAAGGCGTAAAGATGTCAACAGCCATCCTAAGCTGAACGCGCCTGCTCTTGTCAGATCGCAGACTGCTACCCAGCTTAGGGCCCAGTAAGTACCGGCATGGGAGACTGGCTGGGAATCCCGGGTGCAGTTGACAATTTGCTCTGTTGCCGCCTACCGTTCCGATTCCGAAAAGGATTTATTGATGCTTAAATGCACAGTATAAAAAGCATGAAGCTGTCAATGGCCATCCTAAGCTGAATGCGCCTGCTCTTGTCAGATCGCAGACTGCTACCCAGCTTAGGGCCTGGTAAGTACCAGCCTGGGAGACTGGCTGGGAATCCTGGGTGCCGTTGACATTTTAATCTGTTGCCGCCTTCCGCTCCGATTCGGAAAAGGATTTATTGATGCTTAAATGCACAGTATAAAGGGCGTGAAACCGTCAACGGCCATCCTAAGCTGAACGCGCCAGCTCTCGTCAGATCGCAGACTGCTACCCAGCTTAGGGCCCGGTAAGTACCAGCATGGGAGACTGGCTGGGAATCCCAGGTGTTGTAGACATTTTGCTCTGTAGCCGCCTTCCGCTCCGATTCCGAAAAGGATTTATTGATGCTTAAATCCACAGTATACAGGATGTGAAGCATTCTACGGCTATCCTAAGCTGAATGCGCCTGTTCTTGTCAGATCGCAGACTGCTGCCCGGCAAGTACGGGCATGGGAGACTGGCTGGCAATCCAAGGTGCTATTGAAATTTTGCTCTGTTGCCGCCTTCCTCTTCGATTTAAAAAAATATTTATTGATGCTTAAATCCACAGTATACAAGGCATGAAGATGTCAACGGCCATCCTAAGCTGAACGCGCCTGTTCTCGTCAGATCGCAGACTGCTACGCAGCTTAGGGCCCAGTAAGTACCGGCATGAGAGACTGGCTGGGAATCCCGGGTGCTGTTGACAATTTGCTCTGTTGCCGCCTTCCGTTCCGATTCCGAAAAGGATTTATTGATGCTTAAATGCACAGTATAAAAAGCATGAAGCTGTCAATGGCCATCCTAAGCTGAATGCGCCTGCTCTTGTCAGATCGCAGACTGCTACCCAGCTTAGGGCCTGGTAAGTACTGGCATGGGAGACTGGCTGGGAATCCCGGGTGCTGTTTACATTTTGCTCTATTGCTGCCTTCCGCTCCGATAAGAATTTATTGATGCTTAAATCCACAGTATACAAGGTGTGAAGCTGTCGACGGCCATCCTAAGCTTAACGCGCCTGCTCTCGTCAGATCGCAGACTGGTACAGATCTTAGGGCCCGGTAAGTACCGGCATGGTACACTGGCTGGGAATCCCGGCTGCCGTTGACATTTTGCTCTGTTGCCGCCTTCCGTTCCGATTCCGAAAAGGATTTATTGATGCTTAAATGCACAGTATAAAGGGCGAGAAGCTGTCAACAGCCATCCTAAGCTGAACGCGCCTGCTCTCGTCAGATCGCAGACTGCTACCCAGCTTAGGGCCTGGTAAGTACCAGCATGGGAGACTGGCTGGGAATCCCAAGTGTCGTTGACATTTTGCTCTGTTGCCGCCTTCCGCTCCGATTCCGAAAAGGATTTATTGATGCTTAAATCCACAGTATACAGGGTGTGAAGATGTCTACGGCCATCCTGAGCTGAATGCGCCTGTTCTTGTCAGATCGCAGACTGCTACCCAGCTTCGGGCCCAGTAGGTACCAGCATGGGAAACTGGCTGGGAATCCCAAGTGCAGTTGACATTTTGCTCTGTTTCTGCTCCGATTCCGAAAATTATTTATTGATGCTTAAATCCACAGTATACAAAGTGTGAAGCTGTCAACGGCCATCCTAAGCTGAACGCGCCTGCTCTCGTCAGATCGCAGACTGCTACCCAGCTTAGGGCCTGGTAAGTACCAGCATGGGAGACTGGCTGGGAATCCCGGGTGCAGTTGACATTTTAATCTGTTGCCGCCTTCCGCTCCGATTCGGAAAAGGATTTATTGATGCTTAAATCCACAATATACAGGGTGTGAAGCTGTCAACGGCCATCCTAAGCCTGAACGTGCCTGCTCTCCTCAGATTGCAGACTGCTGCCCGGCAGATACCGGCATGGGAGACTGGCTGGCAATCCAAGGTGCCATTGACATTTTGCTCTGTTGCCGCCTTCTTCTCCGATTAATAAAAATATTTATTGATGCTTAAATCCACAATATACAAGGCGTAAAGATGTCAACAGCCATCCTAAGCTGAACGCGCCTGCTCTCGTCAGATCGCAGACTGCTACCCAGCTTAGGGCCCAGTAAGTACCGACATGGGAGACTGGCTGGGAATCCCGGGTGCAGTTGACATTTTGCTCTGTTTCTGCTCCGATTCCGAAAATTATTTATTGATGCTTAAATCCACAGTATACAAAGTGTGAAGCTGTCAACGGCCATCCTAAGCTTAACACGCCTGCTCTCGTAAGATCGCAGACTGCTACCCAGCTTAGGGCCTGGTAAGTACCAGCATGGGAGACAGGCTGGGAATCCCGGGTGCAGTTGACATTTTAATCTGTTGCCGCCTTCCGCTCCGATTCGGAAAAGGATTTATTGATGCTTAAATCCACAATATACAGCGTGTGAAGCTGTCAATGGCCATCCTAAGCCTGAACGTGCCTGCTCTCCTCAGATCGCAGACTGCTGCCCGGCAGATACAGGCATGGGAGACTGGCTGGCAATCCAAGGTGCCATTGACATTTTGCTCTGTTGCCGCCTTCCTCTCCGATTAATAAAAATATTTATTGATGCTTAAATCCACAATATACAAGGCGTGAAGATGTCAATGGCCATCCTAAGCTGAACGCGCCTGCTCTCGTCAGATCGCAGACTGCTACCCAGATTAGGGCCCAGTAAGTACCGGCATGGGAGACTGGCTGGGAATCCCGGGTGCAGTTGACATTTTGCTCTGTTGCCGCCTTCCGTTCCGATTCCGAAAAGGATTTATTGATGCTTAAATGCACAGTATAAAAAGCATGAAGCTGTCAATGGCCATCCTAAGCTGAACGCGCCTGCACTCGTCAGATCACAGACTGCTACCCAGCTTAGGGCCCGGTAAGTACTGGCATGGGAGGCTGGCTGGGAATCCCGGTTGCCGTTGACATTTTGCTCTATTGCTCCGATTCCGAAAAGAATTTATTGATGCTTAAATCCACAGTATACAAGGTGTGAAGCTGTCGACGGCCATCCTAAGCTTAACGCGCCTGCTCTCGTCAGATCGCAGACTGGTACAGATCTTAGGGCCCGGTAAGTACCGGCATGGGACACTGGCTATGAATGCCCGGCTGCCGTTGACATTTTGCTCTGTTGCCGCCTTCCGTTCCGATTCCGAAAAGGATTTATTGATGCTTAAATGCACAGTATAAAGGGCAAGAAGCTGTCAACGGCCATCCTAAGCTGAACGTGCCTGCTCTCGTCAGATCGCAGACTGCTACCCAGCTTAGGGCCCGGTAAGTAAAAGCATGGGAGACTGGCTGGGAATCCCAGGTGTCGTTGACATTTTGCTCTGTTGCCGCCTTCCGTTCCGATTCCGAAAAGGATTTATTGATGCTTAAATCCACAGTATACAGGGTGTGAAGATGTCTACAGCCATCCTAAGCTGAATGCGCCTGTTCTCGTCAGATCGCAGACTGCTACCCAGCTTCGGGCCTGGTAAGTACCAGCATGGGAGACTGGCTGGGAATCCCGAGTACAGTTGCCATTTTGCTCTGTTTCTGCTCCGATTCCGAAAATTATTTATTGATGCTTAAATCCACAGTATACAAAGTGTGAAGCTGTCAACGGCCATCCTAAGCTGAACGCGCCTGCTCTCGTCAGATCGCAGACTGCTAGGGCCTGGTAAGTACCAGCATGGGAGACTGGCCGTGAATCCCGGGTGCAGTTGACATTTTAATCTGTTGCCGCCTTCCGCTCCGATTCGGAAAAGGATTTATTGATGCTTAAATCCACAATATACAGGGTGTGAAGCTGTCAACGGCCATCCTAAGCCTGAACGTGCCTGCTCTCCTCAGATCGCAGACTGCTGCCCGGCAGATACCGGCATGGGAGACTGGCTGGCAATCCAAGGTGCCATTGACATTTTGCTCTGTTGCCGCCTTCTTCTCCGATTAATAAAAATATTTATTGATGCTTAAATCCACAATATACAAGGCGTAAAGATGTCAACAGCCATCCTAAGCTGAACGCGCCTGCTCTTGTCAGATCGCAGACTGCTACCCAGCTTAGGGCCCAGTAAGTACCGGCATGGGAGACTGGCTGGGGATCCCGGGTGCAGTTGACATTTTGCTCTGTTGCCGCCTTCCGCTCCGATTCGGAAAAGGATTTATTGATGCTTAAATGCACAGTATAAAGGGCGTGAAGCTGTCAACGGCCATCCTAAGCTGAACGCGCCTGCTCTCGTCAGATTGCAGACTGGTACAGATCTTAGGGCCCGGTAAGTACCGACATGGGACACTGGCTGGGAATCCCGGCTGCCGTTGACATTTTGCTCTGTTGCCGCCTTCCGTTCCGATTCCGAAAAGGATTTATTGATGCTTAAATCCACAATATACAAGGCATAAAGATGTCAACAGCCATCCTAAGCTGAACGCGCCTGCTCTCGTCAGATCACAGACTACTACCCAGCTTAGGGCCCAGTAAGTACCGACATGGGAGACTGGCTGGGATTCCCGAGTGCAGTTGACATTTTGCTCTGTTGCCGCCTTCCGCTCCGATTCGGAAAATGATTTATTGATGCTTAAATACACAGTATAAAGGCTGTGAAGCTGTCAACTGCCATCCTAAGCTGAACGCGCCTGCTCTCGTCAGATCGCAGACTGCTACCCAGCTTAGGGCCTGGTAAGTACCAGCATGGGAGACTGGCTGGGAATCCCAGGTGTTGTTGACATTTTGCTCTGTAGCCGCCTTCCGCTCCGATTCCGAAAAGGATTTATTGATGCTTAAATCCACAGTATACAGGGTGTGAAGCCGTCTATGGCTATCCTAAGCTGAATGTGCCTGTTCTTGTCAGATCGCAGACTGGTGCCCGGCTATTGACATTTTGCTCTGTTGCCGCCTTCCTCTCTGATTCCGAAAAGGATTTATTGATGCTAAAATGCACAGTATAAAAAGCATGAAGCTGTCAATGGCCATCCTAAGATGAACGCGCCTGCTCTCGTCAGATCGCAGACTGCTACCCAGCTTAGGGCCTGGTAAGTACCAGCATGGGAGACTGGCTGGGAATCCCGGGTGCAGTTGACATTTTAATCTGTTGCCGCCTTCCGCTCCGATTCGGAAAAGGATTTATTGATGCTTAAATCCACAGTATACAAGGTGTGAAGCTGTCGACGGCCATCCTAAGCTTAACGCGCCTGCTCTCGTCAGATCGCAGACTGCTGCCCGGCAGATACCGGCATGGGAGACTGGCTGGCAATCCAAGGTGCCATTGACATTTTGCTCTGTTGCCGCCTTCGTCTCCGATTAATAAAAATATTTATTGATGCTTAAATCCACAATATACAAGGCGTAAAGATGTCAACAGCCATCCTAAGCTGAACGCGCCTGCTCTTGTCAGATCGCAGACTGCTACCCAGCTTAGGGCCCAGTAAGTACCGGCATGGGAGACTGGCTGGGGATCCCGGGTGCAGTTGACATTTTGCTCTGTTGCCGCCTTCCGCTCCGATTCGGAAAAGGTTTTATTGATGCTTAAATGCACAGTATAAAGGGCGTGAAGCTGTCAACAGCCATCCTAAGCTGAACGCGCCTGCTCTCGTCAGATCGCAGACTGCTACCCAGCTTAGGGCCCGGTAAGTACCAGCATGGGAGACTGGCTGGGAATCCCAGGTGTTGTTGACATTTTGCTCTGTAGCCGCCTTCCGCTCCGATTCCGAAAAGGATTTATTGATGCTTAAATCCACAGTATACAGGGTGTGAAGCCGTCTACGGCTATCCTAAGCTGAATGTGCCTGTTCTTGTCAGATCGCAGACTGCTGCCCGGTAAGTACGGGCATGGGAGACTGGCTGGCAATCCAAGGTGCTATTGACATTTTGCTCTGTTGCCGCCTTCCGCTTTGATTCCGAAAAGGATTTATTGATGCTTAAATGCACAGTATAAAAAGCATGAAGCTGTCAATGGCCATCCTAAGCTGAACGCGCCTGCTCTCGTCAGATCGCAGACTGCTACCCAGCTTAGGGCCCGGTAAGTACTGGCATGGGAGACTGCCTGGGAATCCCGGGTGCCGTTGACATTTTGCTCTATTGCTGCCTTCCGCTCCGATTCCGAAAATAATTTATTGATGCTTAAATCCACAGTATACAAGGTGTGAAGCTGTCGACGGCCATCCTAAGCTTAACGTGCCTGCTCTCGTCAGAACGCATACTGGTACAGATCTTAGGGCCCGGTAAGTACCGGCATGGGAGACTGGCTGGGAATCCCGGCTGCCGTTGACATTTTGCTATTTTGCCGCCTTCCGTTCCGATTCCGAAAAGGATTTATTGATGCTTAAATGCACAGTATAAAGGGCGAAAAGCTGTCAACGGCCATCCTAAGCTGAACGTGCCTGCTCTTGTCAGATCGCAGACTGCTACCCAGCTTAGGGCCTGGTAAGTACTGGCATGGGAGACTGGCTGAGAATCCCGGTTGCCATTGCCATTGCCATTGACATCTTGCTCTATTGCTGCCTTCCGCTCCGATTCCGAAAAGAATTTATTGATGCTTAAATCCACAGTATACAAGGTGTGAAGCTGTCGACGGCCATCCTAAGCTTAACGCGCCTGCTCTCGTCAGATCGCAGACTGGTACAGATCTTAGGGCCCGGTAAGTACCGGCATGGGACACTGGCTGGGAATCTAGGCTGCCGTTGACATTTTGCTCTGTTGCCGCCTTCCGTTCCGATTCCGAAAATAATTTATTGATGCTTAAATCCACAGTATACAAGGTGTGAAGCTGTCGACGGCCATCCTAAGTTTAACGCGCCTGCTCTCGTCAGATCGCAAACTGGTACAGATCTTAGGGACCGGTAAGTACCGGCATGGGACACTGGCTGGGAATCCCGGCTGCCGTTGACATTTTGCTCTGTTGCCGCGTTCCGTTCCGATTCCGAAAAGGATTTATTGATGCTTAAATGCACAGTATACAAAGTGTGAAGCTGTCAACGGCCATCCTAAGCTGAACGCGCCTGCTCTCGTCAGATCGCAGACTGATACCCAGCTTAGGGCCCGGTAAGTACCAGCATGGGAGACTGGCTGGGAATCCCAGGTGTTGTTGACATTTTGCTCTGTAGCCGCCTTCCGCTCCGATTCCGAAAAGGATTTATTGATGCTTAAATCCACAGTATACAGGGTGTGAAGCCGTCTACGGCTATCCTAAGCTGAATGTGCCTGTTCTTGTCAGATCGCAGACTGCTGCCCGGTAAGTACGGGCATGGGAGACTGGCTGGCAATCCAAGGTGCTATTGACATTTTGCTCTGTTGCCGCCTTCCGCTTTGATTCCGAAAAGGATTTATTGATGCTTAAATGCACAGTATAAAAAGCATGAAGCTGTCAATGGCCATCCTAAGCTGAACGCGCCTGCTCTCGTCAGATCGCAGACTGCTACCCAGCTTAGGGCCCGGTAAGTACTGGCATGGGAGACTGCCTGGGAATCCCGGGTGCCGTTGACATTTTGCTCTATTGCTGCCTTCCGCTCCGATTCCGAAAATAATTTATTGATGCTTAAATCCACAGTATACAAGGTGTGAAGCTGTCGACGGCCATCCTAAGCTTAACGTGCCTGCTCTCGTCAGAACGCATACTGGTACAGATCTTAGGGCCCGGTAAGTACCGGCATGGGAGACTGGCTGGGAATCCCGGCTGCCGTTGACATTTTGCTATTTTGCCGCCTTCCGTTCCGATTCCGAAAAGGATTTATTGATGCTTAAATGCACAGTATAAAGGGCGAAAAGCTGTCAACGGCCATCCTAAGCTGAACGCGCCTGCTCTTGTCAGATCGCAGACTGCTACCCAGCTTAGGGCCCGGTAAGTACTGGCATGGGAGACTGGCTGAGAATCCCGGTTGCCATTGCCATTGACATCTTGCTCTATTGCTGCCTTCCGCTCCGATTCCGAAAAGAATTTATTGATGCTTAAATCCACAGTATACAAGGTGTGAAGCTGTCGACGGCCATCCTAAGCTTAACGCGCCTGCTCTCGTCAGATCGCAGACTGGTACAGATCTTAGGGCCCGGTAAGTACCGGCATGGGACACTGGCTGGGAATCTAGGCTGCCGTTGACATTTTGCTCTGTTGCCGCCTTCCGTTCCGATTCCGAAAATAATTTATTGATGCTTAAATCCACAGTATACAAGGTGTGAAGCTGTCGACGGCCATCCTAAGTTTAACGCGCCTGCTCTCGTCAGATCGCAAACTGGTACAGATCTTAGGGACCGGTAAGTACCGGCATGGGACACTGGCTGGGAATCCCGGCTGCCGTTGACATTTTGCTCTGTTGCCGCGTTCCGTTCCGATTCCGAAAAGGATTTATTGATGCTTAAATGCACAGTATACAAAGTGTGAAGCTGTCAACGGCCATCCTAAGCTGAACGCGCCTGCTCTCGTCAGATCGCAGACTGATACCCAGCTTAGGGCCTGGTAAGTACCAGCATGGGAGACTGGCTGGGAATCCCGGGTGCCGTTGACATTTTAATCTGTTGCCGCCTTCCGCTCCGATTCGGAAAAGGATTTATTGATGCTTAAATGCACAGTATAAAGGGCGTGAAGCCGTCAACGGCCATCCTAAGCTGAACGCGCCAGCTCTCGTCAGATCGCAGACTGCTACCCAGCTTAGGGCCCGGTAAGTACCAGCATGGGAGACTGGCTGGGAATCCCAGGTGTTGTAGACATTTTGCTCTGTAGCCGCCTTCCGCTCCGATTCCGAAAAGGATTTATTGATGCTTAAATCCACAGTATACAGGGTGTGAAGCATTCTACGGCTATCCTAAGCTGAATGCGCCTGTTCTTGTCAGATCGCAGACTGCTGCCCGGCAAGTACGGGCATGGGAGACTGGCTGGCAATCCAAGGTGCTATTGAAATTTTGCTCTGTTGCCGCCTTCCTCTCCGATTTAAAAAAATATTTATTGATGCTTAAATCCACAGTATACAAGGCGTGAAGATGTCAACGGCCATCCTAAGCTGAACGCACCTGTTCTCGTCAGATCGCAGACTGCTACGCAGCTTAGGGCCCAGTAAGTACCGGCATGGGAGACTGGCTGGGAATCCCGGGTGCAGTTGACAATTTGCTCTGTTGCCGCCTACCGTTCCGATTCCGAAAAGGATTTATTGATGCTTAAATGCACAGTATAAAAAGCATGAAGCTGTCAATGGCCATCCTAAGCTGAATGCGCCTGCTCTTGTCAGATCGCAGACTGCTACCCAGCTTAGGGCCTGGTAAGTACCAGCCTGGGAGACTGGCTGGGAATCCTGGGTGCCGTTGACATTTTAATCTGTTGCCGCCTTCCGCTCCGATTCGGAAAAGGATTTATTGATGCTTAAATGCACAGTATAAAGGGCGTGAAGCCGTCAACGGCCATCCTAAGCTGAACGCGCCAGCTCTCGTCAGATCGCAGACTGCTACCCAGCTTAGGGCCCGGTAAGTACCAGCATGGGAGACTGGCTGGGAATCCCAGGTGTTGTAGACATTTTGCTCTGTAGCCGCCTTCCGCTCCGATTCCGAAAAGGATTTATTGATGCTTAAATCCACAGTATACAGGATGTGAAGCATTCTACGGCTATCCTAAGCTGAATGCGCCTGTTCTTGTCAGATCGCAGACTGCTGCCCGGCAAGTACGGGCATGGGAGACTGGCTGGCAATCCAAGGTGCTATTGAAATTTTGCTCTGTTGCCGCCTTCCTCTTCGATTTAAAAAAATATTTATTGATGCTTAAATCCACAGTATACAAGGCATGAAGATGTCAACGGCCATCCTAAGCTGAACGCGCCTGTTCTCGTCAGATCGCAGACTGCTACGCAGCTTAGGGCCCAGTAAGTACCGGCATGAGAGACTGGCTGGGAATCCCGGGTGCTGTTGACAATTTGCTCTGTTGCCGCCTTCCGTTCCGATTCCGAAAAGGATTTATTGATGCTTAAATGCACAGTATAAAAAGCATGAAGCTGTCAATGGCCATCCTAAGCTGAATGCGCCTGCTCTTGTCAGATCGCAGACTGCTACCCAGCTTAGGGCCTGGTAAGTACTGGCATGGGAGACTGGCTGGGAATCCCGGGTGCTGTTTACATTTTGCTCTATTGCTGCCTTCCGCTCCGATAAGAATTTATTGATGCTTAAATCCACAGTATACAAGGTGTGAAGCTGTCGACGGCCATCCTAAGCTTAACGCGCCTGCTCTCGTCAGATCGCAGACTGGTACAGATCTTAGGGCCCGGTAAGTACCGGCATGGTACACTGGCTGGGAATCCCGGCTGCCGTTGACATTTTGCTCTGTTGCCGCCTTCCGTTCCGATTCCGAAAAGGATTTATTGATGCTTAAATGCACAGTATAAAGGGCGAGAAGCTGTCAACAGCCATCCTAAGCTGAACGCGCCTGCTCTCGTCAGATCGCAGACTGCTACCCAGCTTAGGGCCTGGTAAGTACCAGCATGGGAGACTGGCTGGGAATCCCAAGTGTCGTTGACATTTTGCTCTGTTGCCGCCTTCCGCTCCGATTCCGAAAAGGATTTATTGATGCTTAAATCCACAGTATACAGGGTGTGAAGATGTCTACGGCCATCCTGAGCTGAATGCGCCTGTTCTTGTCAGATCGCAGACTGCTACCCAGCTTCGGGCCCAGTAGGTACCAGCATGGGAAACTGGCTGGGAATCCCAAGTGCAGTTGACATTTTGCTCTGTTTCTGCTCCGATTCCGAAAATTATTTATTGATGCTTAAATCCACAGTATACAAAGTGTGAAGCTGTCAACGGCCATCCTAAGCTGAACGCGCCTGCTCTCGTCAGATCGCAGACTGCTAGGGCCTGGTAAGTACCAGCATGGGAGACTGGCCGTGAATCCCGGGTGCAGTTGACATTTTAATCTGTTGCCGCCTTCCGCTCCGATTCGGAAAAGGATTTATTGATGCTTAAATCCACAATATACAGGGTGTGAAGCTGTCAACGGCCATCCTAAGCCTGAACGTGCCTGCTCTCCTCAGATCGCAGACTGCTGCCCGGCAGATACCGGCATGGGAGACTGGCTGGCAATCCAAGGTGCCATTGACATTTTGCTCTGTTGCCGCCTTCTTCTCCGATTAATTAAAAATATTTATTGATGCTTAAATCCACAATATACAAGGCGTAAAGATGTCAACAGCCATCCTAAGCTGAACGCGCCTGCTCTTGTCAGATCGCAGACTGCTACCCAGCTTAGGGCCCAGTAAGTACCGGCATGGGAGACTGGCTGGGGATCCCGGGTGCAGTTGACATTTTGCTCTGTTGCCGCCTTCCGCTCCGATTCGGAAAAGGATTTATTGATGCTTAAATGCACAGTATAAAGGGCGTGAAGCTGTCAACGGCCATCCTAAGCTGAACGCGCCTGCTCTCGTCAGATTGCAGACTGGTACAGATCTTAGGGCCCGGTAAGTACCGACATGGGACACTGGCTGGGAATCCCGGCTGCCGTTGACATTTTGCTCTGTTGCCGCCTTCCGTTCCGATTCCGAAAAGGATTTATTGATGCTTAAATCCACAATATACAAGGTATAAAGATGTCAACAGCCATCCTAAGCTGAACGCGCCTGCTCTCGTCAGATCACAGACTGCTACCCAGCTTAGGGCCCAGTAAGTACCGACATGGGAGACTGGCTGGGATTCCCGAGTGCAGTTGACATTTTGCTCTGTTGCCGCCTTCCGCTCCGATTCGGAAAATGATTTATTGATGCTTAAATACACAGTATAAAGGCTGTGAAGCTGTCAACTGCCATCCTAAGCTGAACGCGCCTGCTCTCGTCAGATCGCAGACTGCTACCCAGCTTAGGGCCTGGTAAGTACCAGCATGGGAGACTGGCTGGGAATCCCAGGTGTTGTTGACATTTTGCTCTGTAGCCGCCTTCCGCTCCGATTCCGAAAAGGATTTATTGATGCTTAAATCCACAGTATACAGGGTGTGAAGCCGTCTATGGCTATCCTAAGCTGAATGTGCCTGTTCTTGTCAGATCGCAGACTGGTGCCCGGCTATTGACATTTTGCTCTGTTGCCGCCTTCCTCTCTGATTCCGAAAAGGATTTATTGATGCTAAAATGCACAGTATAAAAAGCATGAAGCTGTCAATGGCCATCCTAAGATGAACGCGCCTGCTCTCGTCAGATCGCAGACTGCTACCCAGCTTAGGGCCTGGTAAGTACCAGCATGGGAGACTGGCTGGGAATCCCGGGTGCAGTTGACATTTTAATCTGTTGCCGCCTTCCGCTCCGATTCGGAAAAGGATTTATTGATGCTTAAATCCACAGTATACAAGGTGTGAAGCTGTCGACGGCCATCCTAAGCTTAACGCGCCTGCTCTCGTCAGATCGCAGACTGCTGCCCGGCAGATACCGGCATGGGAGACTGGCTGGCAATCCAAGGTGCCATTGACATTTTGCTCTGTTGCCGCCTTCTTCTCCGATTAATAAAAATATTTATTGATGCTTAAATCCACAATATACAAGGCGTAAAGATGTCAACAGCCATCCTAAGCTGAACGCGCCTGCTCTTGTCAGATCGCAGACTGCTACCCAGCTTAGGGCCCAGTAAGTACCGGCATGGGAGACTGGCTGGGGATCCCGGGTGCAGTTGACATTTTGCTCTGTTGCCGCCTTCCGCTCCGATTCGGAAAAGGTTTTATTGATGCTTAAATGCACAGTATAAAGGGCGTGAAGCTGTCAACAGCCATCCTAAGCTGAACGCGCCTGCTCTCGTCAGATCGCAGACTGCTACCCAGCTTAGGGCCCGGTAAGTACCAGCATGGGAGACTGGCTGGGAATCCCAGGTGTTGTTGACATTTTGCTCTGTAGCCGCCTTCCGCTCCGATTCCGAAAAGGATTTATTGATGCTTAAATCCACAGTATACAGGGTGTGAAGCCGTCTACGGCTATCCTAAGCTGAATGTGCCTGTTCTTGTCAGATCGCAGACTGCTGCCCGGTAAGTACGGGCATGGGAGACTGGCTGGCAATCCAAGGTGCTATTGACATTTTGCTCTGTTGCCGCCTTCCGCTTTGATTCCGAAAAGGATTTATTGATGCTTAAATGCACAGTATAAAAAGCATGAAGCTGTCAATGGCCATCCTAAGCTGAACGCGCCTGCTCTCGTCAGATCGCAGACTGCTACCCAGCTTAGGGCCCGGTAAGTACTGGCATGGGAGACTGCCTGGGAATCCCGGGTGCCGTTGACATTTTGCTCTATTGCTGCCTTCCGCTCCGATTCCGAAAATAATTTATTGATGCTTAAATCCACAGTATACAAGGTGTGAAGCTGTCGACGGCCATCCTAAGCTTAACGTGCCTGCTCTCGTCAGAACGCATACTGGTACAGATCTTAGGGCCCGGTAAGTACCGGCATGGGAGACTGGCTGGGAATCCCGGCTGCCGTTGACATTTTGCTATTTTGCCGCCTTCCGTTCCGATTCCGAAAAGGATTTATTGATGCTTAAATGCACAGTATAAAGGGCGAAAAGCTGTCAACGGCCATCCTAAGCTGAACGCGCCTGCTCTTGTCAGATCGCAGACTGCTACCCAGCTTAGGGCCCGGTAAGTACTGGCATGGGAGACTGGCTGAGAATCCCGGTTGCCATTGCCATTGCCATTGACATCTTGCTCTATTGCTGCCTTCCGCTCCGATTCCGAAAAGAATTTATTGATGCTTAAATCCACAGTATACAAGGTGTGAAGCTGTCGACGGCCATCCTAAGCTTAACGCGCCTGCTCTCGTCAGATCGCAGACTGGTACAGATCTTAGGGCCCGGTAAGTACCGGCATGGGACACTGGCTGGGAATCTAGGCTGCCGTTGACATTTTGCTCTGTTGCCGCCTTCCGTTCCGATTCCGAAAATAATTTATTGATGCTTAAATCCACAGTATACAAGGTGTGAAGCTGTCGACGGCCATCCTAAGTTTAACGCGCCTGCTCTCGTCAGATCGCAAACTGGTACAGATCTTAGGGACCGGTAAGTACCGGCATGGGACACTGGCTGGGAATCCCGGCTGCCGTTGACATTTTGCTCTGTTGCCGCGTTCCGTTCCGATTCCGAAAAGGATTTATTGATGCTTAAATGCACAGTATACAAAGTGTGAAGCTGTCAACGGCCATCCTAAGCTGAACGCGCCTGCTCTCGTCAGATCGCAGACTGATACCCAGCTTAGGGCCTGGTAAGTACCAGCATGGGAGACTGGCTGGGAATCCCGGGTGCCGTTGACATTTTAATCTGTTGCCGCCTTCCGCTCCGATTCGGAAAAGGATTTATTGATGCTTAAATGCACAGTATAAAGGGCGTGAAGCCGTCAACGGCCATCCTAAGCTGAACGCGCCAGCTCTCGTCAGATCGCAGACTGCTACCCAGCTTAGGGCCCGGTAAGTACCAGCATGGGAGACTGGCTGGGAATCCCAGGTGTTGTAGACATTTTGCTCTGTAGCCGCCTTCCGCTCCGATTCCGAAAAGGATTTATTGATGCTTAAATCCACAGTATACAGGGTGTGAAGCATTCTACGGCTATCCTAAGCTGAATGCGCCTGTTCTTGTCAGATCGCAGACTGCTGCCCGGCAAGTACGGGCATGGGAGACTGGCTGGCAATCCAAGGTGCTATTGAAATTTTGCTCTGTTGCCGCCTTCCTCTCCGATTTAAAAAAATATTTATTGATGCTTAAATCCACAGTATACAAGGCGTGAAGATGTCAACGGCCATCCTAAGCTGAACGCACCTGTTCTCGTCAGATCGCAGACTGCTACGCAGCTTAGGGCCCAGTAAGTACCGGCATGGGAGACTGGCTGGGAATCCCGGGTGCAGTTGACAATTTGCTCTGTTGCCGCCTACCGTTCCGATTCCGAAAAGGATTTATTGATGCTTAAATGCACAGTATAAAAAGCATGAAGCTGTCAATGGTCATCCTAAGCTGAATGCGCCTGCTCTTGTCAGATCGTAGACTGCTACCCAGCTTAGGGCCTGGTAAGTACCAGCCTGGGAGACTGGCTGGGAATCCTGGGTGCCGTTGACATTTTAATCTGTTGCCGCCTTCCGCTCCGATTCGGAAAAGGATTTATTGATGCTTAAATGCACAGTATAAAGGCTGTGAAGCCGTCAACGGCCATCCTAAGCTGAACGCGCCAGCTCTCGTCAGATCGCAGACTGCTACCCAGCTTAGGGCCCGGTAAGTACCAGCATGGGAGACTGGCTGGGAATCCCAGGTGTTGTAGACATTTTGCTCTGTAGCCGCCTTCCGCTCCGATTCCGAAAAGGATTTATTGATGCTTAAATCCACAGTATACAGGATGTGAAGCATTCTACGGCTATCCTAAGCTGAATGCGCCTGTTCTTGTCAGATCGCAGACTGCTGCCCGGCAAGTACGGGCATGGGAGACTGGCTGGCAATCCAAGGTGCTATTGAAATTTTGCTCTGTTGCCGCCTTCCTCTTCGATTTAAAAAAATATTTATTGATGCTTAAATCCACAGTATACAAGGCATGAAGATGTCAACGGCCATCCTAAGCTGAACGCGCCTGTTCTCGTCAGATCGCAGACTGCTACGCAGCTTAGGGCCCAGTAAGTACCGGCATGAGAGACTGGCTGGGAATCCCGGGTGCTGTTGACAATTTGCTCTGTTGCCGCCTTCCGTTCCGATTCCGAAAAGGATTTATTGATGCTTAAATGCACAGTATAAAAAGCATGAAGCTGTCAATGGCCATCCTAAGCTGAATGCGCCTGCTCTTGTCAGATCGCAGACTGCTACCCAGCTTAGGGCCTGGTAAGTACTGGCATGGGAGACTGGCTGGGAATCCCGGGTGCTGTTTACATTTTGCTCTATTGCTGCCTTCCGCTCCGATAAGAATTTATTGATGCTTAAATCCACAGTATACAAGGTGTGAAGCTGTCGACGGCCATCCTAAGCTTAACGCGCCTGCTCTCGTCAGATCGCAGACTGGTACAGATCTTAGGGCCCGGTAAGTACCGGCATGGTACACTGGCTGGGAATCCCGGCTGCCGTTGACATTTTGCTCTGTTGCCGCCTTCCGTTCCGATTCCGAAAAGGATTTATTGATGCTTAAATGCACAGTATAAAGGGCGAGAAGCTGTCAACAGCCATCCTAAGCTGAACGCGCCTGCTCTCGTCAAATCGCAGACTGCTACCCAGCTTAGGGCCTGGTAAGTACCAGCATGGGAGACTGGCTGGGAATCCCAAGTGTCGTTGACATTTTGCTCTGTTGCCGCCTTCCTCTCCGCTTTAAAAAAATATTTATTGATGCTTAAATCCACAGTATACAAGGCATGAAGATGTCAACGGCCATCCTAAGCTGAACGCGCCTGTTCTCGTCAGATCGCAGACTGCTACGCAGCTTAGGGCCCAGTAAGTACCGGCATGAGAGACTGGCTGGGAATCCCGGGTGCAGTTGACAATTTGCTCTGTTGCCGCCTTCCGTTCCGATTCCGAAAAGGATTTATTGATGCTTAAATGCACAGTATAAAAAGCATGAAGCTGTCAATGGCCATCCTAAGCTGAATGCGCCTGCTCTTGTCAGATCGCAGACTGCTACCCAGCTTAGGGCCTGGTAAGTACTGGCATGGGAGATTGGCTGGGAATCCCGGGTGCTGTTAACATTTTGCTCTATTGCTGCCTTCCGCTCCGATAAGAATTTATTGATGCTTAAATCCACAGTATACAAGGTGTGAAGCTGTCGACGGCCATCCTAAGCTTAACGCGCCTGCTCTCGTCAGATCGCAGACTGGTACAGATCTTAGGGCCCGGTAAGTACCGGCATGGTACACTGGCTGGGAATCCCGGCTGCCGTTGACATTTTGCTCTGTTGCCGCCTTCCGTTCCGATTCCGAAAAGGATTTATTGATGCTTAAATGCACAGTATAAAGGGCGAGAAGCTGTCAACAGCCATCCTAAGCTGAACGCGCCTGCTCTCGTCAGATCGCAGACTGCTACCCAGCTTAGGGCCTGGTAAGTACCAGCATGGGAGACTGGCTGGGAATCCCAAGTGTCGTTGACATTTTGCTCTGTTGCCGCCTTCCGCTCCGATTCCGAAAAGGATTTATTGATGCTTAAATCCACAGTATACAGGGTGTGAAGATGTCTACGGCCATCCTGAGCTGAATGCGCCTGTTCTTGTCAGATCGCAGACTGCTACCCAGCTTCGGGCCCAGTAGGTACCAGCATGGGAAACTGGCTGGGAATCCCAAGTGCAGTTGACATTTTGCTCTGTTTCTGCTCCGATTCCGAAAATTATTTATTGATGCTTAAATCCACAGTATACAAAGTGTGAAGCTGTCAACGGCCATCCTAAGCTGAACGCGCCTGCTCTCGTCAGATCGCAGACTGCTACCCAGCTTAGGGCCTGGTAAGTACCAGCATGGGAGACTGGCTGGGAATCCCGGGTGCAGTTGACATTTTAATCTGTTGCCGCCTTCCGCTCCGATTCGGAAAAGGATTTATTGATGCTTAAATCCACAATATACAGGGTGTGAAGCTGTCAACGGCCATCCTAAGCCTGAACGTGCCTGCTCTCCTCAGATTGCAGACTGCTGCCCGGCAGATACCGGCATGGGAGACTGGCTGGCAATCCAAGGTGCCATTGACATTTTGCTCTGTTGCCGCCTTCTTCTCCGATTAATAAAAATATTTATTGATGCTTAAATCCACAATATACAAGGCGTAAAGATGTCAACAGCCATCCTAAGCTGAACGCGCCTGCTCTCGTCAGATCGCAGACTGCTACCCAGCTTAGGGCCCAGTAAGTACCGACATGGGAGACTGGCTGGGAATCCCGGGTGCAGTTGACATTTTGCTCTGTTTCTGCTCCGATTCCGAAAATTATTTATTGATGCTTAAATCCACAGTATACAAAGTGTGAAGCTGTCAACGGCCATCCTAAGCTTAACACGCCTGCTCTCGTCAGATCGCAGACTGCTACCCAGCTTAGGGCCTGGTAAGTACCAGCATGGGAGACAGGCTGGGAATCCCGGGTGCAGTTGACATTTTAATCTGTTGCCGCCTTCCGCTCCGATTCGGAAAAGGATTTATTGATGCTTAAATCCACAATATACAGCGTGTGAAGCTGTCAATGGCCATCCTAAGCCTGAACGTGCCTGCTCTCCTCAGATCGCAGACTGCTGCCCGGCAGATACAGGCATGGGAGACTGGCTGGCAATCCAAGGTGCCATTGACATTTTGCTCTGTTGCCGCCTTCCTCTCCGATTAATAAAAATATTTATTGATGCTTAAATCCACAATATACAAGGCATGAAGATGTCAATGGCCATCCTAAGCTGATCGCGCCTGCTCTCGTCAGATCGCAGACTGCTACCCAGATTAGGGCCCAGTAAGTACCAGCATGGGAGACTGGCTGGGAATCCCGGGTGCAGTTGACATTTTGCTCTGTTGCCGCCTTCCGTTCCGATTCCGAAAAGGATTTATTGATGCTTAAATGCACAGTATAAAAAGCATGAAGCTGTCAATGGCCATCCTAAGCTGAACGCGCCTGCTCTCGTCAGATCACAGACTGCTACCCAGCTTAGGGCCCGGTAAGTACTGGCATGGGAGGCTGGCTGGGAATCCCGGTTGCCGTTGACATTTTGCTCTATTGCTCCGATTCCGAAAAGAATTTATTGATGCTTAAATCCACAGTATACAAGGTGTGAAGCTGTCGACGGCCATCCTAAGCTTAAAGCGCCTGCTCTCGTCAGATCGCAGACTGGTACAGATCTTAGGGCCCGGTAAGTACCGGCATGGGACACTGGCTGGGAATCCCGGCTGCCGTTGATATTTTAATCTGTTGCCGCCTTCCGCTCCGATTCGGAAAAGGATTTATTGATGCTTAAATGCACAGTATAAAGGACATGAAGCTGTCAACAGCCATCCTAAGCTGAACGCGCCTGCTCTAGTCAGATCGCAGACTGCTACCCAGCTTAGGGCCCCGTAAGTACCAGCATGGGAGACTGGCTGGGAATCTTAGGTGTTGTTGACATTTTGCTCTGTAGCTCTGTAGACATTTGCTCCGATTCCGAAAAGGATTTATTGATGCTTAAATCCACAGTTTACAGGGTGTGAAGCCGTCTACGGCTATCCTAAGCTGAATGCGCCTGTTCTTGTCAGATCGCAGACTGCTGCCCGGCAAGTACGGGCATGGGAGACTGGCTGGCAATCCAAGGTGCTATTGACATTTTGCTCTGTTGCCGCCTTCCTCTCCGATTAAAAAAATATTTATTGATGCTTAAATCCACAATATACAAGGCGTGAAGATGTCAACGGCCATCCTAAGCTGAACGCGCCTGCTCTCGTCAGATCGCAGACTGCTACCCAGCTTAGGGCCCGGTAATTACTGGCATGGGAGACTGGCTGGGAATCTCGGGTGCCGTTGACATTTTGCTCTATTGCTGCCTTCCGCTCCGATTCCGAAAATAATTTATTGATGCTTAAATCCACAGTATACAAGGTGTGAAGCTGTCGACGGCCATCCTAAGCTTAACGCGCCTGCTCTCGTCAGATCGCAGACTGGTACAGATCTTAGGGCCCGGTAAGTACCGGCATGGGACACTGGCTATGAATGCCCGGCTGCCGTTGACATTTTGCTCTGTTGCCGCCTTCCGTTCCGATTCCGAAAAGGATTTATTGATGCTTAAATGCACAGTATAAAAAGCATGAAGCTGTCAATGGCCATCCTAAGCTGAATGCGCCTGCTCTTGTCAGATCGCAGACTGCTACCCAGCTTAGGGCCTGGTAAGTACTGGCATGGGAGACTGGCTGGGAATCCCGGGTGCTGTTTACATTTTGCTCTATTGCTGCCTTCCGCTCCGATAAGAATTTATTGATGCTTAAATCCACAGTATACAAGGTGTGAAGCTGTCGACGGCCATCCTAAGCTTAACGCGCCTGCTCTCGTCAGATCGCAGACTGGTACAGATCTTAGGGCCCGGTAAGTACCGGCATGGTACACTGGCTGGGAATCCCGGCTGCCGTTGACATTTTGCTCTGTTGCCGCCTTCCGTTCCGATTCCGAAAAGGATTTATTGATGCTTAAATGCACAGTATAAAGGGCGAGAAGCTGTCAACAGCCATCCTAAGCTGAACGCGCCTGCTCTCGTCAGATCGCAGACTGCTACCCAGCTTAGGGCCTGGTAAGTACCAGCATGGGAGACTGGCTGGGAATCCCAAGTGTCGTTGACATTTTGCTCTGTTGCCGCCTTCCGCTCCGATTCCGAAAAGGATTTATTGATGCTTAAATCCACAGTATACAGGGTGTGAAGATGTCTACAGCCATCCTAAGCTGAATGCGCCTGTTCTCGTCAGATCGCAGACTTCTACCCAGCTTCGGGCCTGGTAAGTACCAGCATGGGAGACTGGCTGGGAATCCCGAGTGCAGTTGACATTTTGCTCTGTTTCTGCTCCGATTCCGAAAATTATTTATTGATGCTTAAATCCACAGTATACAAAGTGTGAAGCTGTCAACGGCCATCCTCAGCTGAACGCGCCTGCTCTCGTCAGATCGCAGACTGCTAGGGCCTGGTAAGTACCAGCATGGGAAACTGGCCGTGAATCCCGGGTGCAGTTGACATTTTAATCTGTTGCCGCCTTCCGCTCCGATTCGGAAAAGGATTTATTGATGCTTAAATCCACAATATACAGGGTGTGAAGCTGTCAACGGCCATCCTAAGCCTGAACGTGCCTGCTCTCCTCAGATCGCAGACTGCTGCCCGGCAGATACCGGCATGGGAGACTGGCTGGCAATCCAAGGTGCCATTGACATTTTGCTCTGTTGCCGCCTTCTTCTCCGATTAATAAAAATATTTATTGATGCTTAAATCCACAATATACAAGGCGTAAAGACGTCAACAGCCATCCTAAGCTGAACGCGCCTGCTCTTGTCAGATCGCAGACTGCTACCCAGCTTAGGGCCCAGTAAGTACCGGCATGGGAGACTGGCTGGGGATCCCGGGTGCAGTTGACATTTTGCTCTGTTGCCGCCTTCCGCTCCGATTCGGAAAAGGATTTATTGATGCTTAAATGCACAGTATAAAGGGCGTGAAGCTGTCAACGGCCATCCTAAGCTGAACGCGCCTGCTCTCGTCAGATTGCAGACTGGTACAGATCTTAGGGCCCGGTAAGTACCGACATGGGACACTGGCTGGGAATCCCGGCTGCCGTTGACATTTTGCTCTGTTGCCGCCTTCCGTTCCGATTCCGAAAAGGATTTATTGATGCTTAAATCCACAATATACAAGGCATAAAGATGTCAACAGCCATCCTAAGCTGAACGCGCCTGCTCTCGTCAGATCACAGACTGCTACCCAGCTTAGGGCCCAGTAAGTACCGACATGGGAGACTGGCTGGGAATCCCGAGTGCAGTTGACATTTTGCTCTGTTGCCGCCTTCCGCTCCGATTCGGAAAATGATTTATTGATGCTTAAATGCACAGTATAAAGGCTGTGAAGCTGTGAAGCTGTGAAGCTGTCAAGCTGTCAAGCTGTCAAGCTGTCAAGCTGTCAAGCTGTCAAGCTGTCAAGCTGTCAACTGCCATCCTAAGCTGAACGCGCCTGCTCTCGTCAGATCGCAGACTGCTACCCAGCTTAGGGCCTGGTAAGTACCAGCATGGGAGACTGGCTGGGAATCCCAGGTGTTGTTGACATTTTGCTCTGTAGCCGCCTTCCGCTCCGATTCCGAAAAGGATTTATTGATGCTTAAATCCACAGTATACAGGGTGTGAAGCCGTCTATGGCTATCCTAAGCTGAATGTGCCTGTTCTTGTCAGATCGCAGACTGGTGCCCGGCTATTGACATTTTGCTCTGTTGCCGCCTTCCTCTCTGATTCCGAAAAGGATTTATTGATGCTAAAATGCACAGTATAAAAAGCATGAAGCTGTCAATGGCCATCCTAAGATGAACGCGCCTGCTCTCGTCAGATCGCAGACTGCTACCCAGCTTAGGGCCTGGTAAGTACCAGCATGGGAGACTGGCTGGGAATCCCGGGTGCAGTTGACATTTTAATCTGTTGCCGCCTTCCGCTCCGATTCGGAAAAGGATTTATTGATGCTTAAATCCACAGTATACAAGGTGTGAAGCTTTCGACGGCCATCCTAAGCTTAACGCGCCTGCTCTCGTCAGATCGCAGACTGGTACAGATCTTAGGGCCCGGTAAGTACCGGCATGGGAGACTGGCTGGGAATCCCGGCTGCCGTTGACATTTTGCTATTTTGCCGCCTTCCGTTCCGATTCCGAAAAGGATTTATTGATGCTTAAATGCACAGTATAAAGGGCGAAAAGCTGTCAACGGCCATCCTAAGCTGAACGCGCCTGCTCTCCTCAGATCGCAGACTGCTGCCCGGCAGATACCGGCATGGGAGACTGGCTGGCAATCCAAGGTGCCATTGACATTTTGCTCTGTTGCCGCCTTCTTCTCCGATTAATAAAAATATTTATTGATGCTTAAATCCACAATATACAAGGCGTAAAGATGTCAACAGCCATCCTAAGCTGAACGCGCCTGCTCTTGTCAGATCGCAGACTGCTACCCAGCTTAGGGCCCAGTAAGTACCGGCATGGGAGACTGGCTGGGGATCACGGGTGCAGTTGACATTTTGCTCTGTTGCCGCCTTCCGCTCCGATTCGGAAAAGGTTTTATTGATGCTTAAATGCACAGTATAAAGGGCGTGAAGCTGTCAACAGCCATCCTAAGCTGAACGCGCCTGCTCTCGTCAGATCGCAGACTGCTACCCAGCTTAGGGCCCGGTAAGTACCAGCATGGGAGACTGGCTGGGAATCCCAGGTGTTGTTGACATTTTGCTCTGTAGCCGCCTTCCGCTCCGATTTCGAAAAGGATTTATTGATGCTTAAATCCACAGTATACAGGGTGTGAAGCCGTCTACGGCTATCCTAAGCTGAATGTGCCTGTTCTTGTCAGATCGCAGACTGCTGCCCGGTAAGTACGGGCATGGGAGACTGGCTGGCAATCCAAAGTGCTATTGACATTTTGCTCTGTTGCCGCCTTCCTCTTTGATTCCGAAAAGGATTTATTGATGCTTAAATGCACAGTATAAAAAGCATGAAGCTGTCAATGGCCATCCTAAGCTGAACGCGCCTGCTCTCGTCAGATCGCAGACTGCTACCCAGCTTAGGGCCCGGTAAGTACTGGCATGGGAGACTGCCTGGGAATCCCGTGTGCCGTTGACATTTTGCTCTATTGCTGCCTTCCGCTCCGATTCCGAAAATAATTTATTGATGCTTAAATCCACAGTATACAAGGTGTGAAGCTGTCGACGGCCATCCTAAGCTTAACGTGCCTGCTCTCGTCAGATCGCATACTGGTACAGAACTTAGGGCCCGGTAAGTACCGGCATGGGAGACTGGCTGGGAATCCCGGCTGCCGTTGACATTTTGCTATTTTGCTGCCTTCCGTTCCGATTCCGAAAAGGATTTATTGATGCTTAAATGCACAGTATAAAGGGCGAAAAGCTGTCAACGGCCATCCTAAGCTGAACGCGCCTGCTCTCGTCAGATCGCAGACTGCTACCCAGTTTAGGGCCCGGTAAGTGCCAGCATGGGAGACTGGCTGGGCATCCCAGGTGTCGTTGACATTTTGCTCTGTTGCCGCCTTACGCTCCGATTCCGAAAAGGATTTATTGATGCTTAAATCCACAGTATACAGGGTGTGAAGATGTCTACGGCCATCCTAAGCTGAATGCGCCTGTTCTCGTCAGGTCGCAGACTGCTACCCAGCTTCGGGCCTGGTAAGTACCAGCATGGGAGACTGGCTGGGAATCCCGGGTGCAGTTGACATTTTGCTCTGTTTCTGCTCCGATTCCGAAAATTATTTATTGATGCTTAAATCCACAGTATACAAAGTGTGAAGCTGTCAACGGCCATCCAAAGCTGAACGCGCCTGCTCTCGTCAGATCGCAGACTGCTACCCAGCTTAGGGCCTGGTAAGTACCAGCATGGGAGACTGGCTGGGAATCCCGGGTGCAGTTGACATTTTAATCTGTTTCTGCTCCGATTCAGAAAAGGATTTATTGATGCTTAAATCCACAATTTACAGGGTGTGAAGCTGTCAACGGCCATTCTAAGCCTGAACGTGCCTGCTCTCCTCAGATCGCAGACTGCTGCCCGGCAGATACAGGGATGGGAGACTGGCTGGCAATCCAAGGTGCCATTGACATTTTGCTCTGTTGCCGCCTTCTTCTCCGAATAATAAAAATATTTATTGATGCTTAAATCCACAATATACAAGGCGTGAAGATGTCAACGGCCATCCTAAGTTGAACGCGCCTGCTCTCGTCAGATTGCAGACTGCTACCTAACTTAGGGCCCGGTAAGTACTGGCATGGGAGACTGGCTGGGAATCCCGGGTGCCATTGACATTTTGCTCTATTGCTGCCTTCCGCTCCGATTCCGAAAATAATTTATTGATGCTTAAATCCACAGTATACAAGGTGTGAAGCTGTCGACGGCCATCCTAAGCTGAACGCGCCTGCTCTCGTCAGATCGCAGACTGGTACAGATCTTAGGGCCCGGTAAGTACCTGCATGGGACACTGGCTGGGAATCCCGGCTGCCGTTGACATTTTGCTCTGTTGCCGCCTTCCGTTCCGATTCCGAAAAGGATTTATTGATGCTTAAATGCACAGTATAAAGGGCGAGAAGCTGTCAACGGCCGTCCGAAGCTGAACGCGTCTGCTCTCGTCAGATCACAGACTGCTACTCAGCTTAGGGCTCGGTAAGTACCAGCATGGGAGACTGGCTGGGAATCCCAGGTGTCGTTGACATTTTGCTCTGTTGCCGCCTTCCGCTCCGATTCCAAAAAGGATTTATTGATGCTTAAATCCACAGTATACAGGGTGTGAAGATGTCTATGGCCATCCTAAGCTGAATGCGCCTGTTCTCGTCAGATCGCAGACTGCTACCCAGCTTCGGGCCTGGTAAGTACCAGCGTGGGAGACTGGCTAGGAATCCCGGGTGCCGTTGACATTTTGCTCTATTGCTGCCTTCCGCTCCGATTCCGAAAATAATTTATTGATGCTTAAATCCACAGTATACAAGGTGTGAAGCTGTCGACGGCCATCCTAAGCTTAACGCGCCTGCTTTCGTCAGATCGCAGACTGGTACAGATCTTAGGGCCCGGTAAGTACCGGCATGGGAGACTGGCTGGGAATCCCGGCTGCCGTTGACATTTTGCTATTTTGCCGCCTTCCGTTCCGATTCTGAAAAGGATTTATTGATGCTTAAATGCACAGTATAAAGGGCGAAAAGCTGTCAACGGCCATCCTAAGCTGAATGCGCCTGCTCTTTTCAGATCGCAGACTGCTACCCAGTTTTGGGCCCGGTAAGTACCAGCATGGGAGACTGGCTGGGCATCCCAGGTGTCGTTGACATTTTGCTCTGTTGCCGCCTTACGCTCCGATTCCGAAAAGGATTTATTGATGCTTAAATCCACAGTATACAGGGTGTGAAGATGTCTACGGCCATCCTAAACTGAATGCGCCTGTTCTCGTGAGATCGCAGACTGTTACCCAGCTTCGGGCCTGGTAAGTACCAGCATGGGAGACTGGCTTGGAATCCTGGGTGCAGTTGACATTTTGCTCTGTTTCTGCTCCGATTCCGAAAATTATTTATTGATGCTTAAATCCACAGTATACAAAGTGCGAAGCTGTCAACGGCCATCCTAAGCTGAACGCGCCTGCTTTCGTCAAATCGCAGACTGCTACCCAGCTTAGGGCCCGGTAAGTAACAGCATGGGAGACCAGCTGGGAATCCCAGGTGTCGTTGACACTTTGCTCTGTTGCCGCCTTACGCTCTGATTCCGAAAAGGATTTATTGATGCTTAAATCCACAGTATACAGGGTGTGAAGATGTCCAAGGCCATCCTAAGTTGAATGCGCCTGTTCTCATCAGATCGCAGACTGCTACCCAGCTTCGGGCCTGGTAAGTACCAGCATGGGAGACTGGCTGGGAATCCCGAGTGCAGTTGACATTTTGCTCTGTTTCTGCTCCGATTCCGAAAATTATTTATTGATGCTTAAATCCACAGTATACAAAGTGTGAAGCTGTCAACGGCCATCCAAAGCTGAAAGCGCCTGCTCTCGTCAGATCGCAGACTGCTACCCAGCTTAGGGCCTGGTAAGTACCAGCATGGGAGACAGGCTGGGAATCCTGGGTGCAGTTGACATTTTAATCTGTTGCCGCCTTCCGCTCCGATTCGGAAAAGGATTTATTGATGCTTAAATCCACAATATATAGCGTGTGAAGCTGTCAACGGCCATCCTAAGCCTGAACGTGCCTGCTCTCCTCAGATCGCAGACTGCTGCCCGGCAGTTACCGGCATGGGAGACTGGCTGGCAATCCAAGGTGCCATTGACATCTTGCTGCCTTCCTCTCCGATTAATAAAAATATTTATTGATGCTTAAATCCACAATATACAAGGCGTGAAGATGTCAATATCCATCCTAAGCTGAACGTGCCTGCTCTCGTCAGATCGCAGACTGCTACCCAGCTTAGGGCCCAGTAAGTACCGGCATGGGAGACTGGCTGGGAATCCCGGGTGCAGTTGACATTTTGCTCTGTTACCGCCTTCCGTTACGATTCCGAAAAGGATTTATTGATGCTTAAATGCACAGTATAAAAAGCATGAAGCTGTCAATGGCCATCCTAAGCTGAACGCGCATGCTCTCGTCAAATCACAGACTGCTACCCAGCTTAGGGCCCGGTAAGTACTGGCATCGGAGGCTGGCTGGGAATCCCGGTTGCCGTTGACATTTTGCTCTATTGCTCCGATTCCGAAAAGAATTTATTGATGCTTAAATCCACAGTATACAAGGTGTGAAGCTGTCGACGGCCATCCTAAGCTTAACGCGCCTGCTCTCGTCAAATCGCAGACTGGTACAGATCTTAGGGCCCGGTAAGTACCGGCATGGGAGACTGGCTGGGAATCCCAGGTGCAGTTGACATTTTACTATTTTGCCGCCTTCCGTTCCGATTCCGAAAAGGATTTATTGATGCTTAAATGCACAGTATAAAGGGCGAAAAGCTGTCAACGACCATCCTAAGCTGAACGCGCCTGCTCTTGTCAGATCGCAGACTGCTACCTAGTTTAGGGCCCGGTAAGTACCAGCATGGGATACTGGCTGGGAATCCCAGGTGTCGTTGACATTTTGCTTTGTTGCCGCCTTACGCTCAGATTCCGAAAATGATTTATTGATGCTTAAATCCACAGTATACAGGGTGTGAAGATGTCTACGGCCATCCTAAGCTGAATGCGCCTGTTCTCGTCAGATCACAGACTGCTACCCAGCTTAGGGCCCAGTAATTACCGGCATGGGAGACTGGCTGGGAATCCCGGGTGCAGTTGACATTTTGCTCTGTTTCTGCTCCGATTCCGAAAATTATTTATTGATGCTTAAATCCACAGTATACAAAGTGTGAAGCTGTCAACGGCCATCCTAAGCTGAACGCGCCTGCTCTCGTCAGATCGCAGACTGCTGCCCGGCAGATACAGGCATGGGAGACTGGCTGGCAATCCAAGGTGCCATTGACATTTTGCTCTGTTGCCGCCTTCTTCTCCGAATAATAAAAATATTTATTGATGCTTAAATCCACAATATACAAGGCGTGAAGATGTCAACGGCCATCCTAAGCTGAACGCGCCTGCTCTCGTCAGATTGCAGACTGCTACCCAACTTAGGGCCCGGTAAGTACTGGCATGGGAGACTGGCTGGGAATCCCGGGTGCGTTGACATTTTGGTCTATTGCTGCCTTCCGCTCCGATTCCGAAAATAATTTATTGATGCTTAAATCCACAGTATACAATGTGTGAAGCTGTCGACGGCCATCCTAAGCTTAACGCGCCTGCTCTCGTCAGATCGCAGACTGGTACAGATCTTAGGGCCTGGTAAGTACCGGCATGGGACACTGGCTGGGAATCCCGGCTGCCGCTGACATTTTGCTCTGTTGCCGCTTCCGTTCCGATTCCAAAAAGGATTTATTGATGCTTAAATGCACAGTATAAAGAGCAAGAAGCTGTCAACGGCCGTCCTAAGCTGAACGTGCCTGCTCTCGTCAGATCGCAGACTGCTACTCAGCTTAGGGCCCAGTAAGTACTAGCATGGGAGACTGGCTGGGAATCCCAGGTGTTGTTAACATTTTGCTCTGTTGCCGCCTTCCGCTCCGATTCCAAAAAGGATTTATTGATGCTTAAATCCACAGTATACAGGGTGTGAAGTTGTCTACTGCCATCCGAAGCTGAGTGCGCCTGTTCTCGTCAGATCGCAGACTGCTACCCAGCTTCGGGCCTGGTAAGTACCAGCATGGGAGACTGGCTGGGAATCCCGGGTGCAGTTGACATTTTAATCTGTTGCCGCCTTCCGCTCCGATTCGGAAAAGGATTTATTGATGCTTAAATCCACAATATACAGGGTGTGAAGCTGTCAACGGCCATCCTAAGCCTGAACGTGCCTGCTCTCCTCAGATCGCAGACTGCTGCCCGGCAGTTACCGGCATGGGAGACTGGCTGGCAATCCAAGGTGCCATTGCCATTTTGCTCTGTTGCCGCCTTCCTCTCCGATTAATAAAAATATTTATTGATGCTTAAATCCACAATATACAAGGCGTGAAGATGTCAACGGCCATCCTAAGCTGAACGCGCCTGCTCTCGTCAGATCGCAGACTGCTACCCAGCTTAGGGCCCAGTAAGTACCAGCATGGGAGACTGGCTGGGAATCCAAGGTGCAGTTGACATTTTGCTCTGTTTCTGCTCCGATTCCGAAAATTATTTATTGATGCTTAAATCCACAGTATACAAAGCGTGAAACTGTCAACGGCCATCCTAAGCTGAACGCGCCTGCTCTCGTCAGATCGCAGACTGCTACCCAGCTTAGGGCCTGGTAAGTACCAGCATGGGAGACTGGCTGGGAATCCCGGGTGCAGTTGACATTTTAATCTGTTGCCGCCTTCCGCTCCGATTCGGAAAAGGATTTATTGATGCTTAAATCCACAATATACAGGGTGTGAAGCTGTCAACGGCCATCCTAAGCCTGAACATGCCTGCTCTCCTCAGATCGCAGACTGCTGCCCGGCAGTTACCGGCATGGGAGACTGGCTGGCAATACAAGGTGTCATTGACATTTTGCTCTGTTGCCGCCTTCCTCTCCGATTAATAAAAATATTTATTGATGCTTAAATCCACAATATACAAGGCGTGAAGATGTCAACGGCCATCCTAAGCTGAACGCGCCTGCTCTCGTCAGATCGCAGACTGCTACCCAGCTTAGGGCCCAGTAAGTACCAGCATGGGAGACTGGCTGGGAATCCCGGGTGCAGTTGACATTTTGCTCTGTTGCCGCCTTACGTTCCGATTCCGAAAAGGATTTATTGATGCTTAAATGCACAGTATAAAGGGCGAGAAGCTGTAAACGGCCATCCTAAGCTGAACGCGCCTGCTCTCGTCAGATCGCAGACTGCTACCCAGCTTAGGGCCCGGTAAGTACCAGCATGGGAGACTGGCTGGGAATCCCAGGTGTCGTTGACATTTTGCTCTGTTGCCGCCTTCCGCTCCGATTCCGAAAAGGATTTATTGATGCTTAAATCCACAGTATACAGTATACAGTATACAGGATGTGAAGATGTCTACGGCCATCCTAAGCTGAATGCGCCTGTTCTCGTCAGATCGCAGGCTGCTACCCAGCTTCGGGCCTGGTAAGTACCAGCATGGGAGACTGGCTGGGAATCCCGGGTGCAGTTGACATTTTGCTCTGTTTCTGCTCAGATTCCGAAAATTATTTATTGATGCTTAAATCCACAGTATACAAAGTGTAAAGCTGTCAACGGCCATCCTAAGCTGAACACGCCTGCTCTCGTCAGAGCGCAGACTGCTACCCAGCTTAGGGCCTGGTAAGTACCAGCATGGGAGACTGGCTGGGAATCCCGGGTGCAGTTGTCATTTTAATCTGTTGCCGCCTTCCG
Source organism: Hyla sarda (assembly GCF_029499605.1). Classification (NCBI taxonomy): domain Eukaryota; kingdom Metazoa; phylum Chordata; class Amphibia; order Anura; family Hylidae; genus Hyla; species Hyla sarda. The sequence goes on from NC_079189.1 coordinate 260,030,565, forward strand.
CTCCGATTCGGAAAAGGATTTATTGATGCTTAAATCCACAATATACAGGGTGTGAAGCTGTCAACGGCCATCCTAAGCCTGAACGTGCCTGCTCTCCTCAGATCGCAGACTGCTGACCGGCAGTTACCGCAAGGGAGACTGGCTGGCAATCCAAGGTGCCATTGACATTTTGCTCTGTTGCGCCTTCCTCTCCGATTAATAAAAATATTTATTGATGCTTAAATCCACAATATACAAGGCTTGAAGATGTCAACGGCCATCCTAAGCTGAGCGCGCCTGCTCTCGTCAGATCGCAGACTGCTATCCAGCTTAGGGCCCAGTAAGTACCGGCATGTGAGACTGGCTGGGAATTCCGGGTGTAGTTGACATTTTGCTCTGTTGCCGCCTTCCGTTCCGATTCCGAAAAGGATTTATTGATGCTTAAATGCACAGTATAAAAAGCATGAATTTTTCAATGGCCATCCTAAGCTGAACGCGCCTTCTCTCGTCAGATCGCAGACTGCTACCCAGCTTAGGGCCCGGTAAGTATTGGCATGGGAGACTGGCTGCGAATCCCGGGTGCCGTTGACATTTTGCTCTATTGCTGCCTTCCGCTCCGATTCCGAAAATAATTTATTGATGCTTAAATCCACAGTATACAAGGTGTGAAGCTGTCGACGGCCATACTAAGCTTAACGCGCCTGCTCTCGTCAGATCGCAGACTGGTAAAGATCTTAGGGCCCGGTAAGTACCGGCAATGGACACTGGCTGGGAATCCCGGCTGCCGTTGACATTTTGCTCTGTTGCCGCCTTCCGTTCCGATTCCGAAAAGGATTTATTGATGCTTAAATGCACAGTATAAAGGGCGAGAAGCTGTCAACGGCCAACCTAAGCTGAACGCGCCTGCTCTCGTCAGATCGCAGACTGCTACCCAGCTTAGGGCCCGGTAAGTACCAGCATGGGAGACTGGCTGGAATTCGGGTGCAGTTGACATTTCAATCTGTTGCCGCCTTCCGCTCCGATTCGGAAAAGGATTTATTGATGCTTAAATCCACAATATACAGGGTGTGAAGCTGTCAACGGCCATCCTAAGCTGAACGTGTCTGCTCTCCTCAGATCGCAGACTGCTGCCCGGCAGATACCGGCATGGGAGACTGGCTGGCAATCCAAGGTGCCATTGACATTTTGCTCTGTTGCCGCCTTCCTCTCCGATTAATAAAAATATTTATTGATGCTTAAATCCACAATATACAAGGCGGGAAGATGTCAACGGCCATCCTAAACTGAACGCGCCTGCTCTCGTCAGATCGCAGACTGATACCCAGCTTAGGGCCTGGTAAGTACCAGCATGGGAGACTGGCTGGGAGTCCCGGGTGCAGTCGACATTTTAATCTGTTGCCGCCTTCCGCTCCGATTCGGAAAAGGATTTATTGATGCTTAAATCCACAATATAAAGGGCGTGAAGCTGTCAACGGCCATCCTAAGCTGAACCCGCCTGCTGTCGTCAGATCGCAGACTGCTACCCAGCTTAGGGCCCGATAAGTACCAGCATGGGAGACTGGCTGGGAATCCCAGGTGTTGTTGACATTTTGCTCTGTAGCCGCCTTCCGCTCCGATTCCGAAAATTATTTATTGATGCTTAAATCCACAGTATACAGGGTGTGAAGATATCTACGGCCATCCTAAGCTGAATGCGCCTGTTCTTGTCAGATCGCAAACTGCTACCCAGCTTCGGGCCTGGTAAGTACCAGCATGGGAGACTGGCTGGGAATCCCGGGTGCAGTTGACATTTTAATCTGTTGCCGCCTTCCGCTCCGATTCAGAAAAGGATTTATTGATGTTTAAATCCACAATATACAGGGTGTGAAGCTGTCGACGGCCATCCTAAGCTTAACGCGCCTGCTCTCGTCAGATCGCAGACTGCTACCCAGCTTAGGGCCCAGTATGTACCGGCATGGGAGACTGGCTGGGAATCCCGGATGCAGTTGTCATTTTGCTCTGTTGCCGCCTTCCGCTCCGATTCGGAAAAGGATTTATTGATGCTTAAATCCACAATATACAGGGTGTGAAGCTGTCAACGGCCATCCTAAGCCTGAACGTGCCTGCTCTCCTCAGATCGCAGACTGCTGCCCGGCAGATACAGGCATGGGAGACTGGCTGGCAATCCAAGGTGCCATTGACATTTTGCTCTGTTGCCGCCTTCTTCTCCGAATAATAAAAATATTTATTGATGCTTAAATCCACAATATACAAGGCGTAAAGATGTCAACGGCCATCCTAAGCTGAACACGCCTGCTCTCGTCAGATCGCAGACTGCTACCCAACTTAGGGCCCGGTAAGTACTGGCATGGGAGACTGGCTGGGAATCCCGGGTGCCGTTGCCATTTTGCTCTATTGCTGCCTTCCGCTCCGATTCCGAAAATAATTTATTGATGCTTAAATCGACAGTATACAAGGTGTGAAGCTGTCGACGGCCATCCTAAGCTTAACGCGCCTGCTCTCGTCAGATCGCAGACTGCTACTCAGCTTAGGGCCCAGTATGTACCGGCATGGGAGACTGGCTGGGAATCCCGGATGCAGTTGACATTTTGCTCTGTTGCCGCCTTTCGTTCCGATTCCGAAAAGGATTTATTGATGCTTAAATGCACAGTATAAAAAGCACGAAGCTGTCAATGGCCGTCCTAAGCTGAACGCGCCTGCTCTCGTCAGATCGCAGACTGCTACCCAGCTTAGGGCCAGGTACGTACTGGCATGGGAGACTGGCTGGGAATCCCGGTTGCCGTTAACATTTTGCTCTATTGCTGCCTTCCGCTCCGATTCCGAAAAGAATTTATTGATGCTTAAATCCACAGTATACAAGGTGTGAAGCTGTCGACGGCCATCCTAAGCTTAACGCGCCTGCTCTCGTCAGATCGCAGACTGGTACAGATCTTAGGGCCCGGTAAGTACCGGCATGGGACACTGGCTGGGAATCCCGGATGCAGTTGACATTTTGCTCTGTTGCCGCCTTCCGTTCCGATCCCGAAAAGGATTTATTGATGCTTAAATGCACAGTATAAAAAGCATGAAGCTGTCAATGGCCGTCTTAAGCTGAACGCGCCTGCTCTCGTCAGATCGCAGACTGCTACCCAGCTTAGGGCCCGGTAAGTACCGGCATGGGAGACTGGCTGGGAATCCCGGGTGCCGTTGACATTTTGCTCTATTGCTTCCTTCCGCTCCGATTCCGAAAATAATTTATTGATGCTTAAATCCACAGTATAAAAGGTGTGAAGCTGTCGACGGCCATCCTAAGTTTAACGCGCCTGCTCTCGTCAGATCGCAGACTGGTACAGATCTTAAGGCCCGGAAAGTACCAGCATGGGACACTGGCTGGGAATCCCGGCTGCCGTTGACATTTTGCTCTGTTGCCGCCTTCCGTTCCGATTCCGAAAAGGATTTATTGATGCTTAAATGCACAGTATAAAAAGCATGAAGCTGTCAACGGCCATCTTAAGCTGAACGCGCCTGCTCTCGTCAGATCGCAGACTGTTATCCAGCTTAGGGCCCGGTAAGTAACAGCATGGGAGACTGGCTGGGAATTCCAGGTGTCGTTGACATTTTGCTCTGTTGCCGCTTTCCGCTCCGATTCCGAAAAGGATTTATTGATGCTTAAATCCACAGTATACAGGGTGTGAAGATGTCTACGGCCATCCTAAGCTGAATGCGCCTGTTCTTGTCAGATCGCAGACTGCTACCCAGCTTCGGGCCTGGTAAGTACCAGCATGGGAGACTGGCTGGGAATTCCGAGTGCAGTTGACATTTTGCTCTGTTTCTGCTCCGATTCCGAAAATTATTTATTGATGCTTAAATCCACAGTATACAAAGTGTTAAGCTGTCAACGGCCATCCTAAGCTGAATGCGCCTGCTCTCGTCAGATTGCAGACTGCTACCCAGCTTAGGGCCAGGTACGTACTGGCATGGGAGACTGGCTGGGAATACTGGTTGCCGTTGACATTTTGCTCTATTGCTGCCTTCCGCTCCGATTCCGAAAATAATTTATTGATGCTTAAATCCACAGTATACAAGGTGTGAAGCTGTCGACGGCCATCCTAAGCTTAACGCGCCTGCTCTCGTCAGATCGCAGACTGGTACAGATCTTAGGGCCCGGTAAGTACCGGCATGGGACACTAGCTGGGAATCCCGGCTGCCGTTGACATTTTGCTCTGTTGCCGCCTTCCGTTCCGGTTCCGATTCCGAAAAGGATTTATTGATGCTTAAATGCACAGTATACAAAGTGTGAAGCTGTCAACGGCCATCCTAAGCTGAACGCGCCTGCTCTCGTCAGATCGCAGACTGCTACCCAGCTTAGGGCCTGGTAAGTATCTGCATGGGAAACTGGCTGGGAATCCCGGGTGCAGTTGACATTTTAATCTGTTGCCGCCTTCCGCTCCGATTCGGAAAAGGATTTATTGATGCTTAAATCCACAACATACAGGGTGTGAAGCTGTCAACGGCCATCCTAAGCCTGAACGTGCCTGCTCTCCTCAGATCGCAGACTGCTGCCCGGCAGATACCAGCATGGGAGACTGGCTGGCAATCCAAGGTGCCATTGACATTTTTCTCTGTTGCCGCCTTCTTCTCAGATTAATAAAAATATTTATTGATGCTTAAATCCACAATATACAAGGCGTAAAGATGTCAACAGCCATCGTAAGCTGAACGCGCCTGCTCTCGTCAGATCTCAGACTGCTACCCAGCTTAGGGCCCAGTAAGTACCGCCATGGGAGACTGGCTGGGAATCCCGGGTGCAGTTGACATTTTGCTCTGTAGCCGCCTTCCGCTCCGATTCCGAAAAGGATTTATTGATGCTTAAATCCACAGTATACAGGGTGTGAAGCCGTCTACGGCCATCCTAAGCTGAATGTGCCTGTACTTGTCAGATCGCAGACTGCTGCCCGGCAAGTACGGGCATGGGAGACTGGCTGGCAATCCAAGGTGCTATTGACATTTTGCTCTGTTGCCGCCTTCCTCTCTGATTCCGAAAAGGATTTATTGATGCTTAAATCCACAGTATACAGGGTGTGAAGCCGTCTACGGCTATCCTAAGCTGAATGCGCCTGTTCTTGTCAGATCGCAGACTGCTGCCCGGCAAGTACGGGCATGGGAGACTGGCTGGCAATCCAAGGTGCTATTGACATTTTGCTCTGTTGCCGCCTTCCTCTCCGATTAAAAAAATATTTATTGATGCTTAAATCCACAGTATACAAGGCGTGAAGATGTCAACGGCCATCCTAAGCTGAACGCGCCTGCTCTCGTCAGATCGCAGACTGCTACCCAGCTTCGGGCCCAGTAAGTACTGGCATGGGAGACTGGCTGGGAATCCCGGTTGCCGTTGACATTTTGCTCTATTGCTGCCTTCCGCTCCGATTCCGAAAAGAATTTATTGATGCTTAAATCCACAGTATATAAGGTGTGAAGCTGTCGACGGCCATCCTAAGCTTAACGCGCCTGCTCTCGTCAGATCGCAGACTGGTACAGATCTTAGGGCCCGGTAAGTACCGGCATGGGACACTGGCTGGGAATCCCGGCTGCCGTTGACATTTTGCTTTGTTGCCTCCTTCCGTTCCGATTCCGAAAAGGATTTATTGATGCTTAAATGCACAGTATACAAAGTTTGAAGCTGTCAACGGCCATCCTAAGCTGAACGTGCCTGCTCTCGTCAGATCGCAGACTGCTACCCAGCTTAGGGCCTGGTAAGTACCAGCATGGGAGACTGGCTGGGAATCCCGGGTGCAGTTGACATTTTAATCTGTTGCCGCCTTCCGCTCCGATTCGGAAAAGGATTTATTGATGCTTAAATGCACAGTATAAAGGGCATGAAGCTGTCAACGGCCATCCTAAGCTGAACGCGCCTGCTCTCGTTAGATCGCAGATTGCTACCCAGCTTAGGGCCCGGTAAGTACCAGCATGGGAGACTGGCTGGGAATCTCAGGTGTTGTTGACATTTTGCTCTGTAGCTCTGTAGACATTTTGCTCCGATTCCGAAAAGGATTTATTGATGCTTAAATCCACAATATACAGGGTGTGAAGCCGTCTACGGCTATCCTAAGCTGAATGCGCCTGTTCTTGTCAGATCGCAGACTGCTGCCCGGCAAGTACGGGCATGGGAGACTGGCTGGCAATCCAAAGTGCTATTGACATTTTGCTCTGTTGCCGCCTTCCTCTCCAATTAAAAAAAATATTTATTGATACTTAAATCCACAGTATACAAGGCGTGAAGATGTCAACTGTCATCCTAAGCTGAACTTGCCTGCTCTCGTCAGATCGCAGACTGCTACCCAGCTTAGGGCCCGGTAAGTACCGGCATGGGAGACTGGCTGGGAATCCCGGGTGCCGTTGACATTTTGCTCTATTGCTGCCTTCCGCTCCGATTCCGAAAATAATTTATTGATGCTTAAATCCACAGTATAAAAGGTGTGAAGCTGTCGACGGCCATCCTAAGTTTAACGCGCCTGCTCTCGTCACATCGCAGACTGGTACAGATCTTAAGGCCCGGAAAGTACCGGCATGGGACACTGGCTGGGAATCCCGGCTGCCGTTGACATTTTGCTCTGTTGCCGCCTTCCGTTCCGATTCCGAAAAGGATTTTTTGATGCTTAAATGCACAGTATAAAAAGCATGAAGCTGTCAACGGCCATCCTAAGCTGAACGCGCCTGCTCTCGTCAGATCGCAGACTGCTACCCAGCTTAGGGCCCGGTAAGTAACAGCATGGGACACTGAATGGGAATTCCCGGCTGCCGTTGACATTTTGCTCTGTTGCCGCCTTCCGTTCCGATTCCGAAAAGAATTTATTGATGCTTAAATCCACAGTATACAAGGTGTGAAGATGTCAACGGCCATCCTAAGCTGAACGCGCCTGCTCTCGTCAGATCGCAGACTGCTACGCAGCTTAGGGCCCAGTAAGCACCGGCATGGGAGACTGGCTGGGAATCCCGGGTGCAGTTGCCATTTTGCTCTGTTGCCGCCTTCCGTTCCGATTCCGAAAAGGATTTATTAATGATTAAATGCACAGTATAAAAAGCATGAAGCTGTCAATGGCCATCCTAAGCTGAACTCGCCTGCTCTCGTCAGATCGCAGACTGCTACCCAGCTTAGGGCCCGGTAAGTACTGGTATTTGAGACTGGCTGGGAATCCCGGGTGCTGTTGACATTTTGCTCTATTGCTGCATTCCGCTCCGATTCCGAAAAGAATTTATTGATGCTTAAATCCACAGTATACAAGGTGTGAAGCTGTCGACGGCCATCCTAAGCTTAACGCGCCTGCTCTTGTCAGATCGCAGACTGGTACAGATCTTAGGGCCCGGTAAGTACCGGCATGGGACACTGGTTGGGAATCCCGGCTGCCGTTGACATTTTGCTCTGTTGCCGCCTTCCGTTCCGATTCCGAAAAGGATTTATTGATGCTTAAATGCACAGTATAAAGGGCGAGAAGCTGTCAACGGCCATCCTAAGCTGAACGCGCCTGCTCTCGGCAGATCGCAGACTGCTACCCAGCTTAGGGCCCGGTAAGTACCAGCATGGGAGCCTGGCTGGGAATCCCAAGTATTGTTGACATTTTGCTCTGTTGCCGCCTTCCGCTCCGATTCCGAAAAGGTTTTATTGATGCTTAAATCCACAGTATACACGGTGAGAAGATGTCTACGGCCATCCTAAGCTGAATGTGCCTGTTCTTGTCAGATCGCAGACTGCTACCCAGCTTAGGGCCTGGTAAGTACCAGCATGGGAGACTGGCTGGGAATCCCGGGTGCATTTGACATTTTAATCTGTTGCCGCCTTCCGCTCCGATTCGGAAAAGGATTTATCGATGCTTAAATGCACAATATACAGGGTGTGGAGCAGTCAACGGCCATCCTAAACTGAACGCGCTTGCTCTCGTCAGATCGCAGACTGCTACCCAGCTTAGGGCCCGGTAAGTACCAGCATGGGAGACTGGCTGGGAATCCCAGGTGTTGTTGACATTTTGCTCTGTAGCCGCCTTCCGCTCCGATTCCGAAAAGGATTTATTGATGCTTAAATCCTTAGTATACAGGGTGTGAAGCCGTCTACGGCTATTCTAAGCTGAATGTGCTTGTTCTTGTCAGATCACAGACTGCTGCCCGGCAAGTACGGGCATGGGAGACTGGCTGGCAATCCAAGGCGCTATTGACATTTTGCTCTGTTGCCGCCTTCCTCTCTGATTCCGAAAAGGATTTATTGATGCTTAAATGCACAGTATAAAGGGCAAGAATCTGTCAACGGCCATCCTAAGCTAAACGCGCCTGCTCTCGTCAGATCGCAGACTGCTACCCAGCTTAGGGCCCGGTAAGTACTGGCATGGGAGACTGGCTGGGAATCCCGGGTGCCGTTGACATTTTGCTCTATTGCTGCCTTCCGCTCCGATTCCGAAAATAATTTATTGATGCTTAAATCCACAGTATACAAGGTGTGAAGCTGTCAACAGCCATCCTAAGCTTAACATGCCTGCTCTCGTCAGATCGCAGACTGGTACAGATCTTAGGGCCCGGTAAGTACCGGCATGGGACACTGGCTGGGAATATCGGCTGCCGTTGACATTTTGCTCTGTTGCCGCCTTCCGTTCCGATTCCGAAAAGGATTTATTGATGCTTAAATGCACAGTATAAAGGGCGTGAAGCTGTCAACGGCCATCCTAAGCTGAACGCACCTGCTCTCGTCAGATCGCAGACTGCTACCCAGCTTAGGGCCCGGTAAGTACCAGCATGGGAGACTGGCTGGTATTCTCAGGTGTTGTTGACATGTAGCTCTGTAGACATTTTGCTCCGATTTCGAAAAGGATTTATTGATGCTTAAATCCACAGTATACAGGGTGTGAAGCCGTCTACGGCTATCCTAAGCTGAATGCGCCTTTTCTTGTCAGATCGCAGACTGCTGCCCAGCAAGTACGGGCATGGGAGACTGGCTGGCAATCCAAGGTGCTATTGACATTTTGCTCTGTTGCCGCCTTCCTCTCCGATTAAAAAAAATATTTATTGATGCTTAAATCCACAGTATACAAGGCGTGAAGAAGTCAACGGCCATCCTAAGTTGAACGCGCCTATTCTCGTCAGATTGCAGACTGCTACGCAGCTTAGGGCCCAGTAAGTACCGGCATGGGAGACTGGCTGGGAATCCCGGGTGCAATTGACATTTTGCTATGTTGCCGCCTTCCGTTCCGATTCCGAAAAGGATTTATTGAAGCTTAAATGCACAGTATAAAAAGCATGAAGCTGTCAATGGCCATCCTAAGCTGAACGCGCCTGCTCTCGTCAGATCGCAGACTGGTACAGATCTTTGGGCCCGGTACGTACCGGCATGGGACACTGGCTGGGAATCCTGGCTGCCGTTGACATTTTGCTCTGTTGCTGCCTTCCGTTCCGATTCCGAAAAGGATTTATTGATGCTTAAATGCACAGTATAAAGGGCAAGAAGCTGTCAACGGCCATCCTAAGCTGAATGCGCCTGCTCTTGTCAGATTGCAGACTGCTACCCAGCTTAGGGCCCGGTAAGTACCAGCATGGGAGACTGACTGGGAATCCCAGGTGTCGTTGACATTTTGCTCTGTTGCCGCCTTCCGCTCCGTTCCGAAAAGGATTTATTGATGCTTAAATCCACAGTATACAGGGTGTGAAGATGTCTACTTCCATCCTAAGCTGAATGTGCTTGTTCTCGTCAGATCGCAGACTGCTACCCAACTTCGGGCCTGGTAAGAACCAGCATGGGAGACTGGCTGGGAATCCCGGGTGCAGTTGACATTTTGCTCTGTTTCTGCTCCGATTCCGAAAATTATTTATTGATGCTTAAATCCACAGTATACAAAGTGTGAAGCTGTCAACAGCCATCCTAGGCTGAACGCGCCTGCTCTCGTCAGATCGCAGACTGCTACCCAACTCAGGGCCTGGTAAGTACCAGCATGGGAGACTGGCTGGAATCCCGGGTGCAGTTGACATTTTAATCTGTTGCCGCCTTCCGCTCCGATTCGGAAAAGGATTTATTGATGTTTAAATCCACAATATACAGGGTGTGAAGCTGTCAACGGCTATCCTAAGCTGAATGCGCCTGTTCTTGTTAGATCGCAGACTGCTGCCCGGCAAGTACGGGCATGGGAGACTGGCTGGCAATCCAAGGTGCCATTGACATTTTGCTATGTTGCCGCCTTCCTCTCCGATTATTAAAAATATTTATTGATGCTTAAATCCACAATATACAAGAAAAGAAGATGTCAACGGCCATCCTAAGCTGAACGCGCCTGCTTTCGTCAGATTGCAGACTGCTACCCAGCTTAGGGCCCAGTAAGTACCGGCATGGGAGACTGGCTGGGAATCTCGGGTGCAGTTGACATTTTGCTCTGTTGCCGCCTTCCGTTCCGATTCCGAAAAGGATTTATTGATGCTTAAATGCACATTATAAAAATCATGAAGCTGTCAATGGCATTCCTAAGCTGAACGCGCCTGCTCTCGTCAGATCGCAGACTGCTACCCAGCTTAGGGCCCGGTAAGTACTGGCATGGGAAACTGGCTGGGAATCCCGCTTGCCGTTGACATTTTGCTCTATTGCTGCCTTCCGCTCCGATTCCGAAAAGAATTTATTGATGCTTAAATCCACAGTATACAAGGTGTGAAGCTGTCGACGGCCATCCTAAGCTGAACGCGCCTGCTCTCGTCAGATCGCAGACTGGTACAGATCTTAGGGCCCGGTAAGTATCGGCATGGGACACTGGCTGGGAATCCCGGCTGCCGTTGACATTTTGCTCTGTTGCCGCCTTCCGTTCGGATTCCGAAAAGGATTTATTGATGCTTAAATGCACAGTATACAAAGTGTGAAGCTGTCAACGGCCATCCTAAGCTGAACGCGCCTCCTCTCGTCAGATCGCAGACTGCTACCCAGCTTAGGGCATGGTAAGTACCAGCATGGGAGACTGGCTGGGAATCCCAAGTGTCGTTGACATTTTGCTCTGTTGCCGCCTTCCGCTCCAATTCCGAAAAGGTTTTATTGATGCTTAAATCCACAGTATACAGGGTGTGAAGATGTCTACGGCCATCCTAAGCTGAATGCGCCTGTTCTCGTCAGATCGCAGACTGCTTCCCGGCTTCGGGCCTGGTAAGTATCAGCATGGGAGACTGGCTGGGAATCCCGGGTGCAGTTGACATTTTAATCTGTTGCCGCCTTCCGCTCCGATTCGGAAAAGGATTTATTGATGCTTAAATGCACAGTATAAAGGGCAAGGAGCCGTCAACGGCCATCCTAAGCTGAACGCGCCTGCTCTCGTCAGATCGCAGACTGCTACCCAGCTTAGGGCCCGGTAAGTACCAGCATGGGAGACTGGCTGGGAATCCCAGGTGTTGTTGACATTTTGCTCTGTAGCCGCCTTCCGCTCCGATTCCGAAAAGGATTTATTGATGCTTAAATCCACAGTATACAGGGTGTGAAGCCGTATACGGCTATCCTAAGCTGAATGTGCCTGTTCTTGTCAGATCGCAGACTGCTGCCCGGCAAGTACGGGCATGGGAGACTGGCTGGCAATCCAAGGTGCTATTGACATTTTGCTCTGTTGCCGCCTTCCTCTCCGATTCCGAAAAGGATTTATTGATGCTTAAATGCACAGTATAACGAGCAAAAAGCTGGCAACGGCCATCCTAAGCTGAACGCGCCTGCTCTCGTCAGATCGCAGACTGCTACCCAGCTTAGGGCCCGGTAAGTACCAGCATGGGAGACTGGCTGGGAATCCCGGGTGTCGTTGACATTTTGCTCTGTTGCCGCCTTCCGCTCCGATTCCGAAAAGGATTTATTGATGCTTAACTGCACAGTATAAAAAGCATGAAGCTGTCAATGACCATCCTAAGCTGAACGCGCCTGCTCCCGTCAGATCGCAGACTTCTACCCAGCTTAGGGCCCGGTACGTAACAGCATGGGAGACTGGCTGGGAATCCCAGGTGTCGTTGACATTTTGCTCTGTTGCCGCCTTCCGCTCCGAATCCGAAAAGGATTTATTGATGCTTAAATCCACAGTATACAGGGTGTGAAGATGTCTACGGCAATCCTAAGCTGAATGCGCCTGTTCTCGTCAGATCGCACACTGCTACCCGGCTTCGTGCCTGGTAAGTGCCAGCATGGGAGACTGGCTGGGAATCCCGAGTGCAGTTGACATTTTGCTCTGTTTCTGCTCCGATTCCGAAAATGATTTATTGATTCTTAAGTCCACAGTATACAAAGTGTGAAACTGTCAACGGCCATCCTAAGCTGAACGCGCCTGCTCTCGTCAGATCGCAAACTGCTACCCAGCTTAGGACCTGGTAAGTACCAGCATGGGAGACTGGCTGAGAATCCCGGGTGCAGTTGACATTTTAATCTGTTGCCGCCTTCCGCTCCGATTCGGAAAAGGATTTATTGATGCTTAAATCCACAATATACAGGGTGTGAAGCTGTCAACGGCCATCCTAAGCCTGAACGTGCCTGCTCTCCTCAGATCGCAGACTGCTGCCCGGCAGATACCGGCATGGGAGACTGGCTGGCAATCCAAGGTGCCATTGATGTTTTGCTCTGTTGCCGCCTTCTTCTTCGAATAATAAAAATATTTATTGATGCTTAAATCCACAATATACAAGGCGTAAAGATGTCAACGGCCATTCTAAGCTGAACGCGCCTGCTCTCGTCAGATCGCAGACTGCTACACAGCTTAGGGCCTGGTAAGTACCAGCATGGGAGATTGGCTGGGAATCCCGGTTTCTGTTGACATTTTGCTCTATTGCTGCCTTCCGCTTCGATACCGAAAATAATTTATTGATGCTTAAATCCACAGTATACAAGGTGTGAAGCTGTCGACGGCCATCCTAAGCTTAACGCGCCTGCTCTCGTCAGATCGCAGACTGGTACAGATCTTAGGGCCCGATAAGTACCGGCATGGGACACTGGCTGGGAATGCCCGGCTGCCGTTGACATTTTGCTCTGTTGCCGCCTTCCGTTCCGATTCCGAAAAGGATTTATTGATGCTTAAATGCACAGTATAAAGGGCATAAAGATGTCAACGGCCATCCTAAGCTGAACGCGCCTTCTCTCGTCAGATCGCAGACTGCTACCCAGCTTAGTGCCCGGTAAGTACCAGCTTGGGAGACTGGCTGGGAATCCCAGGTGTTGTTGACATTTTGCTCTGTAGCCGCCTTCCGCTCCGATTCCGAAAAGGATTTATTGATGCTTAAATCCACAGTATACAGGGTGTGAAGCCGTCTACGGCTATCCTAAGCTGAATGTGCCTGTTCTTGTCAGATCGCAGACTGCTGCCCGGCAAGTACGGGCATGGGAGACTGGCTGGCAATCCAAGGTGCTATTGACATTTTGCTCTGTTGCCGCCTTCCTCTCCGATTCCGAAAAGGATTTATTGATGCTTAAATGCACAGTATAAAAAGCATGAAGCTATCAATGGCCATCCTAAGCTGAACGCGCCTGCTCTCGTCAGATTGCAGACTGCTACCCAGCTTAGGGCCCGTTAAGTACTGGCATGGGAGACTGGTTGGGAATCCCGGGTGCCGTTGACATTTTGCTCTATTGCTGCCTTCTGCTCCGATTCCGAAAAGGATTTATTGATGCTTAAATGCACAGTATAAAAAGCATGAAGCTGTCAATGGCCATCCTAAGCTGAACGCGCCTGCTCCCGTCAGATCGCAGACTTCTACCCAGCTTAGGGCCCGGTACGTAACAGCATGGGAGACTGGCTGGGAATCCCAGGTGTCTTTGACATTTTGCTCTGTTGCCGCCTTCCGCTCCGATTCCGAAAATAATTTATTGATGCTTAAATGCACAGTATACAAAGTGTGAAGCTGTCAACGGCCATCCTAAGCTGAACGCGCCTGCTCTTGTCAGATTGCAGACTGCTACCCAGTTTAGGGCCTGGTAAGTACCAGCATGGGAGACTGGCTGGGAATCCCGGGTGCAGTTGACATTTTAATCTGTTGCCGCCTTCCGCTCCGATTCGGAAAAGGATTTATTGATGCTTAAATGCACAGTATAAAGGGCGTGAAGCTGTCAACGGCCATCCTAAGCTGAACGCGCCTGCTCTCGTCAGATCGCAGACTGCTTCCCAGCTTAGGGCCCGGTAAGTACCAGCATGGGAGACTGGCTGGGAATCCCAGGTGTTGTTGACATTTTGCTCTGTAGCCGCCTTCCGCTCCGATTCCTAAAAGGATTTATTGATGCTTAAATCCACAGTATACAGGGTGTGAAGCCGCCTACGGCTATTCTAAGCTGAATGTGCCTGTTCTTGTCAGATCGCAGACTGCTGCCCGTCAAGTACGGACATGGGAGACTGGCTGGCAATCCAATGTGCTATTGACATTTTGCTCTGTTGCCGCCTTCCTCTCCGATTCCGAAAAGGATTTATTGATGCTTAAATGCACAGTATAAATGGCGTGAAGCTGTCAACGGCCATCCTAAGCTGAACGCGCCTGCTCTCGTCATATCGCAGACTGCTACCCAGCTTAGGGCCCGGTAAGTACCAGCATGGGAGACTGGCTGGGAATCTCAGGTGTTGTTGACATTTTGCTCTGTAGCTCTGTAGACATTTTGCTCCGATTCCGAAAAGGATTTATTGATGCTTAAATCCACAGTATACAGGGTGTGAAGCCGTCTACGGCTATCCTAAGCTGAATGCGCCTGTTCTTGTCAGATCGCAGACTGCTGCCCGGCAAGTACAGGCATGGGAGACTATCTGGCAATCCAAGATGCTATTGACATTTTGCTCTGTTTCCGCCTTCCTCTCCGATTAAAAAAAAATATCTATTGATGCTTAAATCCACAGTATACAAGGCGTGAAGATGTCAATGGCCATCCTAAGCTGAACGCGCCTGCTCTCGTCAGATCGCAGACTGCTACCCAGCTTACGGCCCGGTAAGTACTGGCATGGGAGACTGGCTGGGAATCCCAAGTGTCGTTGACATTTTGCTCTGTTGCCGCCTTCCGCTCTGATTCGGAAAAGGATTTATTGATGCTTAAATGCACAGTATAAAGGGCGTGAAGCTGTCAACGGCCATCCTAAGTGGAACGCGCCTGCTCTCGTCAGATCGCAGACTGCTACCCAGCTTAGGGCCCGGTAAGTACCAGCATGGGAGACTGTCTGGGAATCCCAGGTGTTGTTGACATTTTGCTCTGTAGCCGCCTTCCGCTCCGATTCCGAAAAGGATTTATTGATGCTTAAATGCACAGTATAAAAAGCATGAAGCTGTCAATGGCCATCCTAAGCTGAACGCGCCTGCTCTCGTCAGATCGCAGACTGCTACCCAGCTTAGGGCCCGGTAAGTAACAGCATGGGAGACTGGCTGGGAATCCCAGGTGTCGTTGACATTTTGCTCTGTTGCCGCCTTCCGCTCCGATTCCGAAAAGGATTTATTGATGCTTAAATCCACAGTATACAGGGAGTGAAGATGTCTACGGCCATCTTAAGCTGAACGCGGCTGCTCTCGTCAGATCGCATACTGCTACCCAGCTTAGGGCCCGGTAAGTACCAGCATGGGAGACTGGCTGGGAATACCAGGTGTCGTAGACATTTTGCTCTGTTGCCGCCTTCCGCTCCAATTCCGAAAAGGATTTATTGATGCTTACATCCACAGTATACAGGGCGTGAAGATGTCTGCGGCCATCATAAGCTGAATGCGCCAGTTCTCGTCAGATCGCAGACTGCTACACAGCTTCGGGCCCAGTAAGTAACAGCATGGGAGACTGGCTGGGAATCCCGGTTGCCGTTGACATCTTGCTCTATTGCTGCCTTCCGCTCCGATTCCGAAAATAATTTATTGATGCTTAAATCCACAGTATACAAGGTGTTAAGCTGTCGACGGCCATCCTAAGCTTAACGCGCCTGCTCTCGTCAGATCGCAGACTGGTACAGATCTTAGGGCCCGGTAAGTACCGGCATGGGACACTGGCTGGGAATCCCGGCTGCCGTTGACATTTTGCTCTGTTGCCGCCTTCCGTTCCGTTCCGATTCCGAAAAGGATTTATTGATGCTTAAATGCACAGTATAAAGGGCGTGGAGCCGTCAACGGCCATCCTAAGCTGAACGCGCCTGCTCTCGTCAGATCGCAGACTGCTACCCAGCTTAGGGCCCGGTAAGTACCAGCATGGGAGACTGGCTGGGAATCCCGGCTGCCGTTGACATTTTGCTCTGTAGCCGCCTTCCGCTCCGATTCCGAAAAGGATTTATTGATGCTTAAATCCACAGTATACAGGGTGTGAAGCCGTCTACGGCTATCCTAAGCTGAATGTGCCTGTTCTTGTCAGATCGCAGACTGCTGCCCGGCAAGTACGGGCATGGGAGACTGGCTGGCAATCCAAGGTGCTATTGACATTTTGCTCTGTTGCCGCCTTTCTCTCCGATTCTGAAAAGGATTTATTGATGCTTAAATGCACAGTATAAAGGGCGTGAAGCTGTCAACGGCCATCCTAAGCTGAACGTGCCTGCTCTCGTCAGATCGCAGACTGCTACCCAGCTTAGGGCCCGGTAAGTACCAGCATGGGAGACTGGCTGGGAATATCAGGGTTTGTTGACATTTTGCTCTGTAGCTCTGTAGACATTTTGCTCCGATTCCGAAAAGGATTTATTGATGCTTAAATCCACAGTATACAGGGTGTGAAGCCGTCTACGGCTATCCTAAGCTGAATTCGCCTGTTCTTGTCAGATCGCAGACTGCTGCCCGGCAAGTATGGGCATGGGAGTCTGGCTGGCAATCCAAGGTGCTATTGACATTTTGCTCTGTTGCCGCCTTCCTCTCCGATTAAAAAAAATATTTATTGATGCTTAAATCCACAGTATACAAGGCGTGAAGATGTCAATGGCCATCCTAAGCTGAACGCGCCTGCTCTCGTCAGATCGCAGACTGCTACCCAGCTTAGGGCCCGGTAAGTACTGGCGTGGGAGACTGGCTGGGAATCCTGGGTGCCGTTGACATTTTGCTCTGTTGCCGCCTTCCGTACTGATTCGGAAAAGGATTAATTGATGCTTAAATCCAGAGTATAAAGTGTGTGAAGCTGTCAACGGACATCCTAAGCTGAACGCGCCTGCTCTCGTCAGATCGCAGACTGCTACCCAGCTTAGGGCCTGGTAAGTACCAGCATGGGAGGCTGGCTGGGAATCCCGGGTGCCACCAAAGAACACCAAAGATAGAATATCTGTCCTGCAACATTCCCTACATCATGCAGAAGGGCAAACACACTGGGACAGATTTATTAAAACTGACAAAATCTGTCTGTGTTGCCTATAGGAACCAATCACAGCAATTGTTTAAGAGCAGTATACAGAATGAAATCTCAGCGTGAATATGGTGGTTATGGGGAACCAGACAGCTAAATAAATGTGGTGAAACATATCAGTTTTGCTCTGTATTCCTTCACCTTGCACAAACCTATTTTCCAGGGCACTGTCACTTGGAAAAACCTTTGACATGTCCTAGTCACATGTCAATAGTTTTGATCAGTGGGGTCTGTTTTTTTCAGACCCCTGCCAAACAGGAGAGTGAACCAGGAAATATCCACACTCAGCGCGTTCTCTACCAGCTCTGTCATCGAGACACACACTCAAAATAAGTCTACGGACCATGTCTTGATGACGTCACACTGAGCAGGGAGAGGGTCGTGTGACTGTGCGGACTTCTCCTGGATTATTCTTATGACTGGTGGGGGTCTGAACACTCAGTCCTCCATCAATGAAAGCTTTTGACACATCCAAACAATTTAATTGACAGGTTTATTTTAAGGTAGTTCATGCTAGAACAATCATGGCCAGTCAATGGGAAATTCATTTCACCATGTTTTTTGGAGTTATGATGAAATTGTTAAATTGTTACTTTAATAATAAGGATATTCTTACAGATACGGTATATGCTGAAGATGTGATGCTGTGTTTAGCTATTTCTTATATTAAACACGCATGAAATAATCTGCAGCAGGAAATCCACAACATGTACAGTACGTGTACCCGTAATGTGACCAAAAATTTCTTTGTGATGGATATATATTCTTATAGGTACTGCAGGCCCCTAGATTTACCATACTTGTCTACATTATTCCAAAATGGTGCCAATAAAATAATAATAATCATGCTTCAGCCACCTCCAGGCTGTGCCATTCAGCCACAATACGGTCTCCTAATGCTTCAGCCAACTCCAACCTGATCCATTCAGCCACTATATGGTCTCCTCATGCTTCAGTTAATTCCAGCCTGGCCATTCAGCCAGTTTATGGTCTCTTCATGCTTCAGCCAACTCCAGGCTGTGCCATTCAGCCACTATATGGTCTCCTCATGCTTCAGCCAACTTCAGGCTGTGCCATTCAGCCACTATATGGTCTCATCATCCTTCAGCCAACTTCAGGCTGTGCCATTCAGCCACTATATGGTCTCATCATCCTTCAGCCAACTCCAGGCTGTGCCATTCAGCCACTACGTGGTCTCCTCATGCTTCAGCCAACTCCAGGCTGGGCCGTTCAGCCACTATATGGTCTCCTCATGCTTTTGCCAACTTCAGGCTGTGCCATTCAGCCACTATATGGCCTCCTCATGCTTCAGCCATCCCCAGGCTGTGCCAATCAGCCACTATATGGTCTCCTCATGATGGTTCAGCTAAGATCAGACATTGTTGCTGGAGCCGGCATCCTCAGCGAGAAGCTTGTTAAAGAAGAGAGGTTCTCCAACATGAGGATCTCCAGAGGTGTAGAAAAAGAAAGCCACCAAGATGACTGCCAGAGTGAGGAGGAAAAGATGGAGGAAGGGGAAGGAGGTGAGGAGGGCGATGTGAGTGAGGGGGATATGGATATTGGTTCTGTATGTACCACCACTGTTACCCCTGACCCCCCACTTACCCTGAGTGCAAATCACAGAAACCCGGCTTAGGTGGCCTTACCTCCTTCGAGTGAGGATGATGGCAGTGACTGCAGTGAAGGCAGCAGCTTGACAGATGGGGTCTCCTGTGAGAGATGGTTATGCAGGAGTTCCCCACCCATCTGGAAAACTTTTCTTTTGGAGAGGATTTAGGCCCAGAGGAGAAGAGGAAGAAGACACAAAGATAAGTTAAGTTTATCTTTTCTTCTTTCCAGCAACCTGGGTTGGCTGAGAAGCCGGTTCAGGGTGCTGGGTCCCTCAATCTGCCAGAACCCGGTTTCTGTAGTGGAGTAGGGCCAGCTTGGGGGATACAGTAGTGCACCCAAAGACAAAAGGTATTAGATGCTTACATGACTCAAACATGTCCCCCATGTGGTTAAGAACTTCTCGTGTGAGCTGTCAGATCTGCTGGACAGTTCTTGGAATCAACACATCTGGTGTATCTTGGCCATCCACTCAGCAACAGAGGGTGGTACAGTGTTTAGCCATTTTAGCGGAATTAAGGATTTCGCCAAGAAGTGAGCAAGGAGAGCATCCTTGTGCAAACGAGAACCCACAGTGGGTCTACCTAGAAGGACCAGATAAGGGGTCAGCACAATAGGTGAGAGTACAATAGCATTAATTGTCAATTCCAGATCTTTCCAAAATGCCTGAATGGAAGGGCAGGCCCACCAGATATGTGTAAGACTCCCCACTTGTGTTCCGCACCTCCAATAGGAGTTGCTAGTCGAAAGGCCATGTATGTAGATGAATTCAGGGGTTCAATACCATCTAGACAATAATTTAAAGTAGGATTCCCTTAGCCGAATACATCTCGAGTAAACCTGAGAATGTTTAAGGATATATTCTACATCAGAGTCGGTGAGGGTAAGGTTCAGTTCCCTCTCCCAGGAAGCAATGCATCCCGGCCATAAAGAGGGGGCCGGACCCCAACACCATTTTTTAAGGAAGGACAGTTTAAGCGAGTTCCTATGTGGCTATATCAATTGGGACTCAAAGGGAGTCAGACCCCGCATCTCACACGCTTTGGCCAGGAATAAGGCGCAGCAATGCTGTATATGTCTAATATGGAGGAAGGACAAATTTACCGCAGGCAATAAACGCCTGCAAGGAGTTTGCCGACGGAACACCTCCACTCGAGAACAACTGTTGAACAGGAATGTGGGAAAGTTTAGACCATAGAGAAGCGTATACCGGCGTGACACAATTCACGACCTCGGGCACCAGAGCAGAGGGGAGTAGAGGGGAGAAAGAGAGGGAGCAAGAGTGTGCCAAACAGAGAGAACACTCGAGAAGAGAAGAGATGGGTCCAAGTGGGAGTAACGCCGTTTCATAGGCAACCAGAGATCTTTCAGGAAGTGAGGACCAAACACCCACTGGGACAAGGAAAGTTCAGAGGAAAAGGAGCAGGAAGTGTAGAAGAGAGAGCAGAGGAGCACGCAAACCACCTACGAAGCTGAATCGCCCTGTATAATGTCAAGACATCAGGGATACCTATCCCAACCTCAGCGGCCAGCCTGGCCAAGAGTGAGTGGGCAATTCTAGGTCTTTTGTAGCGCCAAAGGTATGCTGAAAATAATCTCTTAACAGCTAGGAAAAAGGACGGGGGGGGGGGGGGGGAGAGCTATGGGAAGCATTTGGAGCTTGTAGAGTATTTTGGGAATAACATATGTCTGAAGAACATTACGTCTACCTATCCAAGAGATGGGGGTTGTCATAATGAGGGAGTTATCATAATCTCTCAGGAAACACTGTATCTCAGAGAGAAGGGGTTGGAAGTTCGCCTTATAGAGTAATCCGAGGGAGCTGGTGATATGCACCCCGAAATATTTCAAGGAGGCGGACGCCCAAGGGAAGGGAGATAAGTGTTACGCCGAGTGCTCCTCCCCGAAGCACTCGCAGCGTTCTATTATTCGCAGCGCTCCGGTCAGACCTGCTGACCGGGTGCGCTGCGATATTGCTCCCAGCCGGGATGCGATTCGTGATGCGGGACGCGCCCGCTCGCGATGCGCATCTCGGTCCCTGTACCTGACCCATTCCCTGTCTGTGTTGTCCCTGTGCGCGCAGACCCGCTCCTTAGGGCGCGTGCGCGCGCCGGGTTTCTGCAATTTAATGGGCCAGTGCACCAATGATGGTGCCTGGCCCAATCTCCCTGATTAGTTTGCACCTGTTCCTTGCCCTACTTATACCTCACTTCCCCTGCACTCCCTTGCCGGATCTTGTTGCCCTTGTGCCAGAGAAAGCCTTTCCTTGAGTGTTCCTAGCCTGTGTTCCAGACCTCCTGCCGTTGCCCCTGACTACGATCCTTGCTGCCTGCCCTGACCTTCTGCTACGTCCGACCTTGCTCTTGCCTTATCCCTTGTATCATGCCTATCTCAGCAGTCAGAGAGGTTGAGCCGTTGCCGGTGGATACGACCTGGTTGCTACCGCCGCTGCAAGACCATCCCGGTTTGCGGCGGGCTCTGGTGAAAACTAGTAGCTACTTAGAACCGGTCCACCGACACGGTCCACGCCAATCCCTCTCTGACACAGAGGATCCACCTCCAGCCTGCCGAATCGTGACAATAAGTGTCTCAGGGTGGGAACCCTATCAGTGGTTAAGCAATTCAGACTTGGATATATTAACCTATAAATTCGAAAGCGAACCAAATTCCTCAAACAAGGACACCAGGCAGGGCAAATCCGACTCGGGTTTGGTGAGGAGGAAGAGCAAATCATCAGCAAAAGCCAGTGTCTTCAGCTCACCAGAGGGGGTAAGCATTCCACTGATGTCCGTATGTTGTCTCACTCTCTGGAGTAGAACAAAAAAGTGTTTGGGACAGAGGACAGCCCTGCCTGGTGCCATGCCATTGGTGAAAAGGAATGGTGGGGAGTCATTAACGAGCAGGGAAGCATATGGGTGGGCGAAGAGGGAGAAAATAGCGGAGATAAATGGCAGGGGGAAACCAAACTTAGGGAGGACAGTTTTCATGAAGGACCATCGTACCCTATCGAAAGCCTTCTCGGCGTCAACTCCGAGAAGGATCAGCGGTGAGCGAGTTGAGTGAGCGGTGTATTGAGGCTAAAAACTTAAAGGTATTAGTCCTCCCCTCCTTGCCAGGTACAAAACCCGACAGTTCAGGGGCAATCAGATTAGGGAGAAACCTATTAATCATGTTGGAAAGAAGCTTGGCCCAAAGAAAGACAATCGGTTAAATGGGGGAGGAGGACGTCAAGGAATGTTTTATAATAGACCAGGGGCAAACCATCCGGTTTCTATATCTCAGGGGCGAGAGAGAGAGAGAGAGAGAGAGAGAGAGAGAGGGCAGGGTGTGGGCAGGGTTCTTGAAATTAAGGAGTGAGAGGACCAATGCTTCTAACCTTTGTCTTCTTCTGACTTGCCGGACTTCTGCCTCTGCTTCAGAGAATCTTTTGGCCTCAGTGGCTTCACCAACCACTGTCTTGTTCTTTGTACCGTCAGAGGACCTCTGACACGGGTCCATCTCAGTTTCAACTTCAGAGGACTTCCCACCTGGTTTCACCTCAGTCTTGACTTCAGTGGATTTCTCACTTGGTTTCACCTCATCCCTTCCAGCTTTCTCTTCAGGAGCACCAGCTTCCTCAGGTTTGGCTTCAGAGTCTTTGGCTCCTTCAGATTCTTGTGTAGAATCAGCATCTACTACTGCAGCTTCTTCAGGCTTACTCTTCTCTTCACCTGTAGCTTCAGTTGTGCCCTTCTCTTTACTCACAGCTTTTGAAGTTGACTCTAGTTTGGCTTCTGCTTCAGAGGATTTCTCTGCCTCAGCATTACCTTCAGATTTTTTGGTCTGCTCAGGTTCAGAGGATTTCCCACCAGGTTTCAGCGCAGTCCTAGCTTCAGGGGACTTCTTACAGGACTTCACCTCAATCTTAGCTTTAGAGGACTTTTTGGCATTCAGAGAAAGCATAACTGTAACCTGTAACTTCGGCCCCAGAAGCCTTTCTTGAGCCAATTCCACCATAGCTTGGTCTCTGCTCTCTTTTAGGACTTCCTGGTCCTCTTCCTTTTTCTCACATTTTCGCAGCTTACACTGGAGCTTAGTGTGATACTTAGGAAAAAGGAGAGGCGCGCTCCTAGTGTGATACTGTTTGAGGCAGAAACGGGTACGTGCGAGTTAGATGCACCTTACCGTGGTTAGTTGTGCTGCGGGCACAACACCTTTGTAAGCCTTCAGATAGCAAGAAGCCGTTGGTATCCCTGGTCCGAGATCCAAGCGTACGGTGGCGTTAGGTAGGTGGCTGCCTCTGCATCCCTAACCGTGACTGGCAAGTATAGGAATGGGGAGAAAAATTGGGATGAGATCCGGCGCCTCCTCCGATGTAATAAAGATATAACAAAACTGCCTATATTAAAAAAAGGCTGTTTTATTGGAGGGTCCAACTTAAAAGTTTCGAACCCGAACCGGGTTCTTCGTCAGGCAATGGGATAAAAAAACATACAAGGCGCCAGTTTTAAATACACAGATCAGCTGAGTGCTACCGGGTCAGCGGGTCACGGTCAGCATGAAGGTTAAACAAAGACATTTTATATTACAGTAAAAATGAATAAAATACAGTAAAATTGAAACAAAATATATGATGCTGATAGGTTATGAAATAAAACAAACACCTAGGAGAGTGTAACCTAGGTATTCGTTGTTTGACATAATGCTGCGGCTTCCCGGCATCATGTCACGTCCTCGGGAATCCGTGTCCCGTTTCTGAGATTCTGATTAGATGTGTGGACATTATTTCAAATAATTTTCAAATCTTGCATAAGTGTGGTGTATTGATGTATGTTCTTTACAGCTTCGGGGTGTTATTAGTTTTAGTTTTTAACTTGGCAGCGCTGGAGGGCTTTTTTGCGCATGATGGTTGTTATATCCATGGACCGGTATCCATGTGGACAGCGCAGGTGAGTATTTTTGCGTAACTGATGCGGCTGTTATTACATGGTTATCCTTCTGAGATTGTCTATTTCTGGGTTTATAGTTAGGTATGGAGCATTTTTTATGCATGCTTTATTACTGTTCCGGTCCTTCCAGGGTTAAACTGCGCTGGAAACCCATATTTGTCATCCAACGCGAAGTCCAAAAAAGCGCATTTTGATAACTTTTTATACCATTAAAAAATGAATAAAAAGTGATCAAAAAGTCAGATCAAAACAAAAATCATACCGATAAAAACTTCAGATCACGGCGCAAAAAATGAGTCCTCATACCGCCTTGTACATGGAAAAATAAAAAAGTTATAGGGGTCAGAAGATGACATTTTTAAACATATAAATTTTCGACAATAAGTGCGACAAAATCAAACCTATATAAGTAGAGTATCATTTTAACTGTATGGACCTACAGAATAATGATAAGGTATAATTTTTACCGAAATATGCACTGCGTAGAAACGGAAGCCCCAAAAGTTACAAAATGGCGTTTTTTCTTCGATTTTGTCGCACAATGATTTTTTTTTCCGTTTCGTCGTGCATTTTTGGGTAACATGACTAATGTCACTGCAAAGTAGAATTGGTGACGCAAAAAATAAGCCATAATATGGATTTATAGGTGGAAAATTGAAAGGGTTATGATTTTTAAAAGGTAAGGAGGAAAAAACGAAAGTGCAAAAACTGAAAAAAGTCCTTAAGGGGTTAAAAAAAAAAGCTTATTTTTATTACAAACTAACTAAATAAAAATTGTGTGTTAATAAATGTAGCCCAGATGGTGGTGTCTCCTCTCTGCTGTATTTGTTCATCTATATCTGAAAAATAAAAAGAATAAAAAATGTATCAGAAAAGAATTAACAAAAAAAATCGCATAACATGTTGATACAAATAAATATTACATGGTGTGTCATATTGCATGCCTGAATATAAGGTGTTCGGAATTATTGAGTAAACCCAGATAGGACTACATTTCCCTCCCCTGGACAGTGACTCCACTAAATATTGAACTCATGTCTTAGCAAACAGTAAATTCTACATTAAGACCCTTTGGTCGTAATGTATCAAACTTGTGGATCCACCAAAGCTCACGCTTTTTTAGCAATGCCAATCTGTCACCCCCTCTCACAGGGTTTGGGATATGGTCAATTGCCATAAAGCGGAGTTCATTCTCTGTATGTCCACATTCTGAGAAATGTTTGGAAACTGGCAGATCAAACTTACACTTGTGTATACTAAAGCGGTGATTATTAATTCATGTTTTTAAGTTCCAAGTAGTCTGGCCTATATAAATAAGGTTACAAGGACACATCAAAAGATAAATTACACAGGAGGAGTCACAAGTTAAATAAAACTTCAGTTTATATTCAACCTGTGAAACTGGGTGTACAAAGCATGAACCCTTCATCATTAGTTTGCAGTTCACACAAGACAGGCACGGGAAAGAGCCCGTCCTCTGTGTGGACAGAAATGTCTGTCTAGACGTCTTGGGAGGTTCGACTTCAGTTTTCACCAGTCTGTCCCTCAAATTTCTAGGTCTTTTGTAGGCTGTGAATTCTGCTATATTAGCAAAGCTCTGTTGGATGAAGGGCCAGCGTTTATTTATGATCTTGGATATATGTATACTCTGAATGTTGTATACTGTAGTAAATGGTATTCTTTTTGTATGTGGTGTTCTAGCTTTCTTTTGGAGAGTAGACTGTCTGTCTAGGGCACTAGCTTTCATTTTCTGTCTCTCAATCAATTTAGTGTCATCTGATCAAGTGTAGAGTTTAACATTTGTTCAACATCTACTATCCGTTTTGCTCTTATCATTTGGCTAAACGTTAGAGATTCAACCATTTTTCTTGGATGGCAGCTTTTATAATGTAGTAAAGTATTCTTGTCAGTTTCCTTCGTGAATAGTGAAGGATGTAAACACCCTTCATGTTTGCTCACCGTAACATCGAGAAAGCTAATGCTTTCTCGAGAGTAGGACGTGGTGAACAAGATGCTGGGGTCGATATTATACAGAAAGAGGTGGAAGGACTCTAACTCTTCAATGGTACCATCCCATAAGAGGAAGACGTCATCTATGAATCGCCACCACGCCAGACAATGTCCGGCGTGGTGGGATGGATAGACAACGTCTTCCTCCATTGCTGCAACGTATAGATTAGCATACATAGGTGCGACATTCGTCCCCATAGCGGTCCAAATTAACTGTAAAAAAAAACTTATCTTCAAATAAAAAATAGTTATTGGTAAGAATCAAATTCAATAACTCTAACATTAATCTTTGGGCCGCTATGGGGAACTCGGATGTCGACAAAACCTTTGAAATGGCTGACAAACCTCGCTCATGGCTGATCAAGGTTTAGAGACTCGTGATATACAAAGACAATAGTAACGTGTCATCACAAGTCTGTACATCTCGGATACGATTCAAATAATCTGTGGTGTCTTGAATATAAGATTGTGTGCGAAAAACAAACGGTCTCAGCACACAATCCAGGAAGATAGAGGCATTGCTTAAAAGGGAATTACGGCCCGATACTAAAGGGCGTCCGGGGGGATTGACCAAACTCTTATGTATTTTAGGGAGAATATAGATTACTGGTGTGATAGGATATTTCACAGTGAGGAATCATCGATGATACCTTCTGAATAGGCTTGTTCAACTATATTGGTCAACTTCCTCAAAATGTAATTTTTTGGATCTCTATCCAAAACTTGGTAGGTTTTGCCATCTAGTAATTGCCTATATACCTCTCCCTTGTAGTCAACTGTGTCCATAACCACGACCCCACCCCCTTTATCAGCGGGTTTTATGGTGAGGTCGCGGTTATGGACCAATGACTCCAAGGCCACCTTTTCCTCTTTAGAAAGAATGTTATGTGTCAATTCTCCCCGTGTTGAATCCTCCCTTAGTTTCTCTAAGTCCTGCCGGACAAGAGAGACAAAGGTTTCAAATGGGTGTGAAACCACATTTGGATTGAATACACTTATGTTGTACAAATCAAATTGTTCAAGTTTCAATGTCCTTTCTTGTGTCAAAGCCCCTACACGTCTCTCTACATGTTCCTGTTGATTAAACCAAATTTTAAGTTTAATACGCCTAAAGAAACTCTGTACATCACATTCTAGATCAAACCAGTTAACAGTAGACTTCGGGCAAAAAGATAAACCCTTAGTATTATTTTCATTTTTCATATTTTAATTTTTACATATTTTTATATATTTTTTTATTTTTTTACCTTTCATTTATACTTTTTTATTTTGTTTCTTTTATTTTCACATTTTTTTTATTTTTTCATAATTTTTTATAATTTGTATATATAATTTTGTCTATTAATATTTCTAACATATGGGTGGTCTTTGCATTAGGTTGCTCCCTGTCTCATCTCCATGCCTCCCTTGGCGTAGTGAGACGCTTTGTACATTGTGCCTATTGGATGTATTTTAGGTTCATATTCACACCATTTGAGTGGCTGAGGCATTGGCCCGATCTCCCCCGCATGTTGTGTTTTTACAGCACATGTTACCGCGGGGTTGATCGGACTAATGATACACGGCATCTCAAATTTGTAGATCGGGACTTCCTGCGCTCCATATAGCTATAGCGTCGGCGTTGCCGGGACGACCGATCACATGATTACACACGTGATTTTTTAGATTGATATGCGCTTTGGCGCAGGGGCATAGGGCTATTCACTCACGCCACCCGCGCCATCTTTACAGAGGGTGCATGCCTCCTCGCTGCTGCTAAAAGTATGTAATAAGTTGTTTACAGGTATAAGAATTATGTATGATATAGGTGATTAGATGTAATTATATATGAAATATGTATTTTCAAGCATTGATTTTAACTCACAGTCACTATTTAGCACACAAGCACTTTATTATTATATGTCATATACTGCACTTTACATATATATATGAATTTAGCACTTTGGTAATGATTTTTTTGATTATGTTTTTATAATGGATTTGTGATTAACTGTTGTTTGCACTAATGAGTTGTATGGGTTTATATACCCTCCTAAACTGTGTGTGTCACATGCTTGAAAAAGACTCCAGGAGGAGTTGAAACGTTGTATGCTGCTATGAGAGAATAAATTCATAAGTTTACTTTGGAGTGCTGTGTTCTACTGGTTTTCTATTGGAATATGGACTGTGATCGGGTCTTTTAATGCTGGCACCCCCCCTTACCTATGTTGGAAGTAGTGCTGCAATTTTTCTACTGGTTTTTGTCTATTGATTTTGCTGCTGGCACACTGCTATTATAGAAGAAGTGAATAAGGATACTGACTCTCATGGTTCATCGTATGCCGAAAGTGAGGTGAATAGAATTTTGGGTGGTCTCAGGGGAGACGTTACTTTCCTGGCTACTCCAACTATCATTGATGTTAAACGAAGTTTTAAATATGAGTCCAAACTAGAGATGAGCGAACTTACAGTAAATTCAATTCGTCATGAACTTCTCGGCTCGGCAGTTGATGACTTATCCTGCGTAAATTAGTTCAGCCTTCAGGTGCTCCGGTGGGCTGGAAAAGGTGGATACATTCCTAGGAAAGAGTCTCCTAGGACTGTATCCACCTTTTCCAGCCCACCGGAGCACCTGAAAGCTGAACTAATTTATGCAGGAAAAGGCATCAACTGCCGAGCCGAGAAGTTTGTGACGAATCGAATTTACTGTAAGTTCGCTCATCTCTAGTCCAAACGTTTAATTAATATGCAACTGCATTTAACCACCTTGTATGAATACTATAGATGTAAAAGAATTCCAAGAGGTATGAGGTCGAGATTGCGACCTTCGGTCTATACGGATAATGCTAATTTTAAGAAGAAATTTGAGGAGATTTCAGACAGATATGCGCATGATATTATACTGTTGAACCTGGATCATTTACAAAATGAATTGATTGGTGTCCAGCTGAGAGTACAAGAGTTAGAACAGAGTCTAACCAAGATGTTGCCTGCTGATGTTGACGCTGTATATGGATAAAAGCAAGAGTTTTTTTGAGAAATTCAGGAGTGAAGTCATGGATGTTAAAAAGAGAAAGTGGTAGAGGGATCAAACTGACTATACTAAAGGGAGGATATACACGTAGAATCAGCAACCATTTAACAACATGGATAATCATGAGTCTTCTACAAAGCGTGGCAAAGCTCAAAAACCATCCACTAAAAGCATGACTGATAATTTTGCTTCTTCTAAAGATTTTTTAGGAGCAGGACAATCGGGAACTCCCTCTTCAAAAAACCAACTAGAAGAGGTGGCCGAAAAAGACACAGATCCAGGAAGAACTCGCAGGCAAAAGCTGGGTAAACAGATGCCAACTCAACCTCAGACCAACAAAAAAATGACTTAACATCTATTGATACAGTGGTAAATATATCTTCATATTCCCTTTCAGAGGCGGAGCTATTTTTTACTATCAAAGGGTTTATCTTTTTGCCCGAACTTTTTGATCTAGAATGTGATGTACAGAGTTTCTTTAAGCGTATTAAACTTAAAATTTGGTTTAATCAACAGGAACATTTAGAGAGACGTGTAGGGGCTTTGATACAAGAAAGGACATTGAAACTTGAACAATTTGATTTGTACAACAAAAGTGTATTCAATCCAAATGTGGTTTCACACCCATTTGAAACCTTTGTCTCTCTTGTCCGGCAGGACTTAGAGAAACTAAGGGAGGATTCAACACGGTGAGAACTGAAACATAACAATCTTTCTAAAGAGGAAAAGGTGGCCTTAGAGTCACTGGTCTATAACCGCGACCTCACCATAAAACCCGCTGATAAAGGGGGTGGGGTCGTGGTTATGGACACAGTTGACTACAAGAGAGAGGTATATAGGCAATTACTAGATGGCAAAACCTACCAAGTTTTGGATAGAGATCCAAAAAATGACATTTTGAGGAAGTTGACCAATATAGTTGAACAAGCCTATTCAGAAGGTATCATTGATGAGGAACTCAGAGAGTTCCTCACGGTGAAATATCCTATCACACCAGTAATCTATATTCTCCCTAAAATACATAAGAGTTTGGTCAATCCCCCCGGACTCCCCATAGTATCGGGCCGTAATTCCCTTTTAAGCAATGCCTCTATCTTCCTGGATCGTGTGCTGAGACCGTTTGTTTTTCGCACAAAATCTTATATTCAAGACACCACAGATTTTTTGAATCGTATCCGAGATGTAAAGAGTTTCTTACCACTTATAAAATATCTTCAATATGCTGCCCATTGTGTTGGATTGTCAATGCACCTCTCTTCTCCCACTCTTCACACACTGATAGCAACACCGCAGGAGAAATGCTAGCACAAGCTTCCATTATCTGTAGTTTCAGGTGCTGCACATCTCGTATCTTCACAGCATAGTCAATTGGCTTCAGATAACCCTAAAGATATAAGTGTAAGGGGGTCAGATCGGTAGACCTGGGGGGCCATTCAACTTGGCCACGACGACCAATCCACTTGTCAGGAAACTGTTCATCTAGGAATCCTTGGACATGACACCCATAATGTGGTGCACCAACACATTATGGGTGTGAAGTCCGACCATTCATAGATGAACAGTTTCCTGGAAAGTGGATTGGTCATCGTGGGCCAGTTGAATGGCCCCCAAATTCTCCCAATATCACCCCCTTAGATTTTCATCTTTGGGGTCATGTAAAGGCAATTGTATATGCTGTGAAGATACGTGATGTAAAGCACCTTAAACTACGGATACTGGAAGCCTGTGCTAGCTTTTCTCCTGCTGTGTTGCTATCAGTGTGTGAAGAGTGGGAGAAGAGGGTTGCATTGACAATCCAACACAATGGGTAGCAAATTCAACACATTTTCTAAGTGGTCAGAAACTTGGAAATAACTCATGAAAGAATCAAGTTACTTTTAAACCAAGCACATCATTGCTTTTCTTGTTAAATTACAAGAAAGTTGAATGTGTCAAATGACCCTGTTCCTATTGAAAAAAAAAAAGTTGGAATCAAATATGCCGACTTCAAAATGGCCGCCATGGTCACCACCCATCTTGAAAAGTTTCCCCCCTCATATATACTAATGAGCAACAATCAGGAAGTTAATTTCACCAACCCTTCCCATTTTATTAAGGTGTATCCATATATATGGGCCACCCTGTGGTTCTCACTACCAGTCCTTTATTATAGTTAGTAGAATCATGCTGCTGTACGTAATCTCTAACTTCAGCCTGGAAACTGTCATAAAAAGAACCAGTTCATTGCATGGAACAGTAAGGAGCTTGTATGTCTCAAGGCTGATAGATTTTTTGAACTCAATAAAGACTCAAAAATATTTTAAGAAAGACTAGTAGGTCGAAACAGAGTGTTTACAAATAAGTTTACACTTTTAATATAATACTTTTTGGAAACGCAAGCTCTTGTAAAGTTATTCTGCATAAAATAATATTTAATATCTCGTAATTTAATGGGGACAAATGAATTTTTAAAAGGAATAGTCTATTTATTTTAAAGTTATCCAATATCCCAAAAAATATAGTATAATTTTTAATAAGTGTGTTGTATGAGCGCTGTGGCATTCACAATCCCCTATACGTGTCAACGCTAGCCAACCAGATGGGGGGATGTTGACCACTGCACTAAGCGGTAGCTGACATGCCTCATCAATCAAACTCTGTCCGAGCATGTGCGCTGGCTTCGTCAATGTCCGGCTCTTACAGAGAGTTAGATTGAGGAGGCGTGTTATGTGCCATCTCATGAGCTGGCCAACATTCACCCTTCCCCCCCACTTTTGGAGACATGTTCCTGAAATGGTAGGGGCCACATTAATCGGAAACCCGCCAATTTAGAAAATTATCCCCTAGGATATGGTTTCACTTTAAAAGCACTGGACTAATCCTTTCATAATACTTCAATGCTGCATGCAGTCTGATCTCCTTAGTGGAGGTCTGAGCTTGAAGAGGGTAACCTTTGGAGGATCGTATCTGTAAATGCAGCTAGGAACAGCCGAATATTGGTCATGATTGATCAACCTGTGTAATAGAAGAATTTTTTTTATTTAAAAGAGCAACCAATCTCAGCTCAGCTTTAATTTTACCAGAAAAGTAAAGATGAGCTGTGATTGGTTGCTGATCAAAAAACTGTGTAAGATTTCATATCCAAAAAATTTCATATCCAACAAACTACATCCAAATCAAACTGTAAAATTAAGTAACTGGCCAAAACTATTGACAAGACAAGAACTGCCGACTGAAGTAATTTTTAAATTTAACTATTGGAAATTACATAGCTAACTATTTTCTTGAAGTAATGTTTTTTTTATTTTTTTTATTTGCTCGTGTATTTCGAGGTCTGCCTAAATTTTTAGGTTGAGGGGAACACTTATCTACTGTAAAAGGAGTTTGGTTTACGTCGCCTTGGATAGAAAGTTTCTGCTTGCAGGACATTAAAAATTGGTCAGAAGTAATAGGATGGTCAGAATAAGGTTCATATAAAGTTGCACTTATTTTATTTGTCTGTGCAGTAGGACCTTTAGTCACAGAGAAGTCAATAGGATCATCAAGTGTAGGCTCATCCTCACAAACGATGGAATCCATGGACCATATACAGTGACCCCCCGACTTATGATGGCCCCGACATATGATCATTTCAACGTATGATGGCCTCTCAGAGCCCATCGTATGTTGAAGGCAGCATCGACATATGATGCTGCTGTGTGTCGGGGCCATCGCATGAACGGCTATATGACAGCGCTGACAACTTCAGCAACTGACAGATAGTTGTTTAATGTGCCCCGTGTGCCCCGTTCTGCCTCCTGTTACTCACATGCTGTCCTGCTAACCCACGCATGCTTCCACTGTGAGCTCCGTGTAAGCCCCGCCCCCCCAGTGCAGCTATAGCCAATAGCCTGCAGCATCTTGCTGCAGGCATCCAATGAGCTGCTGGCTGCCCTCCCCTTCCTTTCCTATTGAGCTGTAGTCGGCAGGATCGTAATGGAGGACATTCTGTCCCCCCTGAAGG
This sequence comes from Hyla sarda, assembly GCF_029499605.1. Taxonomy (NCBI): domain Eukaryota; kingdom Metazoa; phylum Chordata; class Amphibia; order Anura; family Hylidae; genus Hyla; species Hyla sarda. The sequence continues at coordinate 260,063,357 of NC_079189.1, forward strand.
TATTTAAAGAACTGTACAGTACTGTATGCGATGTCACACATCACATACAATACATATACACACAATACACCCCATACATCAATGTTTCCCTATCAGTGTGCCTCCAGCTGTTGCCAAACTATAACTCCCAGCATGCCCAGACAGTCAATGGCTGTACATGCATGCTGGGAGTTGTAGTTGTGCAACAGCTGGAGGCACCCTGGTTTGTTAAACACTCCCCATACACTCCACATACAATGGTCATCCCAGAACGAATTAGCAGTTTCCCATAGAGATATGTATTCAACATACAATGGTTCCGAGGCCACAGAACCAATTACCATTTTTACATAGACATATGTACTTGACATATGATGGTTTCAACATATGATGGTTCTCCTGGAACCAATTAATATCATATGTTGAGGGACCACTGTACTATCTGACAAATTTGACCTTGAATGATTGCTTGAAGTTACAATAGGGTTGGGAGGTACTGAACAAGGAGAGATTGCTATTTGATTAGGATAGTTTGGGTCTGGAGTAGTGTTGTGTCTGATCACTGAGCTGGTGTGTAACGGAAAGTTGACCTTTTCGTTAGTTGTTTCAAATTTATGTTCCAAAATATTAGCTATTTTTGAAAGTCCCATTGACACTGTATCTACTCCTGCCATATACTTCAAATGTTGCTTGGTGTATTCATTTAGAAAATCAGATTGTGGGTGAGTCCCAAATCAGACGGTAGCATGATTTGTTCGGGGGTAGGAGATTCATTTTCGGGACAATATACAGTTCCCTCAGGAACCTCAACCATAGCATAGTCAGGATGTTCCATATCTTGTACTTCAAGATCTTCATTGGACATTGGGTTACTTGTGATCAGGACTTCATCTGTTACCTTATTCGCCAATATACAAAAATTAAAAAATTATTAATAAACAAAGCATAATCCTTTTTATTTTTAAATAAATGCCAGCCTTTTAAAATTAATATTATCCAAATTTGCATGTTAAACAAAATGTATATTTGAATAACCAAAGTTCATGAAGAACTAATCTTACTTTTAGTAAGATTATGAAGACTTCAATTATGAAGACACAGTCAAAAAAAAAAAATAAACATAACAGGTGTCACCTCCTGTGGAAAATGGCTGTACTGTAAAGAATGTGTAATATGTCTAGTGACAGTAAAGCTATCGTTTACAGACACTTTGTGTCCGTGTATTAAATGGACCTATGCTTAGCCCATGCTTAGCGGTATTATCTCGGTGTGGTTAAGGCTAAACCAGGCTCTGTCATCATTAACCAAAGGCGTTAATACCATTTGCACCAATAGTTAATACGTCTGACGTACATTTAGATGCATTTCACCACACTACCCCAACTTGGTGCTCTGTTCGAGAAAAATTTTTTTTTTTAAATGTGTCTTGAGAATTAATAGTAAAAAAAATTATATTCTATATTATTGTGTGCACACAGTGGTGGAGAAGTTTAAGAACGTGTGCAGACGAAGAGTAATGCAGTTGGCAATAGCAACCAAACAGCTTGCTTCTTTCAATTGTAAAGATGCCTGTGAAAAAAGACTGAAGAGATCTGATTGTTTGCTATGGTCAACTGGACGACTCTTCCTCGGCTCAGGTTTACATGAATCTCCCCCAGTGTTTATTTGAAGACTGTCCTTTTATTAAATCAGGGCAATTTCAATATTATCATTTATCACATTTTTTGTTTGCTTCAGTTTTGTGAGGCATTTCAACAACTAATAGGGGCGAGATTTATCCCAACATGTCTATAGGGCATGATTTTGAGTTTCCCATAGCAATCAATAATATGTCTTCTTAAACTTGGAAGTGTTATTTAAGATAATTAAATTAGCAATCTTATTTTGTTGCTAGGGGCAACTCATCCCCATTTCCTATGGACAGGATTTGCAAAATCAACCGCAATAGTGTTACAGACAGCTTTCACGTCCTATGTGTCTGGCAGATATACGACCCAGAGGAATAAGCAATTATGCAGTAGCGCATTCACTCCTGCCTAATTGCACATCTCACAATTCATAATGCTAAGAAACTTAAACTAATTTTTTTAAAAATGGTCTGTAAAAAAAAGGCAACATGCGCAACATGCTTAGAGTCAAATCACACCCAAAAAGTATGCTTGTTTTGGCCAAGCAGAATAACTGTATGAAGACAAAGTAAACTTACCTGGCGTAAGGGCAGTCATGCACATATCCGCAGAACCAAAACCTTCAATTTGATCACGACTACAGGTTGAGCCAAACTTCTCCTCCATGGCATTTAATTTCTCAGGACAGCTTGGCCCACCACCTGTTTGGCGCGCATATCTTGCTATAGTTGCCATTTTTGACTTAACCTTCTTCTTCAAATCACACCATTTCTTTTTAAGTTCAGGGATAGTGCATTTTGCAATTCCAATGGAGTAAATTTTTTCCATAATGTTGCTCCACGCTGAATTTATGGCCTCCATTGGAATTTTATCCCTTTTACCCGGAAAAAGGGTGCTGTAATTCCCTATAATCTATAATGGAAAGATAACATCGGAGTTTGAGAGAGGACTAAATTGTAAAGGACCGGGAAAACATTTTCTGAAAAAAGTTGGCCCAAGCAACCAATATGATCACTTATTTCATTTTGGCAGAGGCCAGTGTAAAATGAAATGTTCAATCTCATTATTTGCTCTGGCCAACTTTAGTTTATCAAGAACGAAAGTGAAATAGGAGAACGCTACTTGGTGTCAAAAATTTTTTAACATTGTGAAAATAAAAATGCAGGAAAGGAGCTACACAAAAAGTTTAAAAACAAAATATAAAATAATGTTAGGCACATGAAAGTAAGGTACGTTATCTGCTTCCGTCTGTAAATTTGATGGGTGAGGATCGCTGTGGCTTCACAGTGAACGTCAGCTCGTCGAAGCGCATGATAGGGCACAAAAGGGGTCAGGTAAATTGTCTGGTCACATGACGATTGATTTAACCTTACCACTCTTGTGTTGGATCCTGCACTTTGTGGAGCTGTCGATCATTAAGAAGCCACCAGATTAACAAGGACAGAATTGGCTAATTCCACAAAGATGTGGGAAAACTGACCCAAAGTGTAGCAATCAAGCAAACTTGCAGTTTTTAATTTTAATTAACCTATTCAACATTTTGAAATTAATTAATATTTATTTCAATAGACTAGTAATCATTAAAAAAAAATATTCCACATGAACAGGAGGGGAAAAAAAATAGACAAGTTGCTAAGGGACACCACAAAAAAAATAAAAATAAAATAAACATGTGATTGTAAATTAAAGCAATGTTAGCCATCCAAATAATTAAATAATAATAAAAAAAATAATTACCTCATCAACTAGCAACTCCATCTCTTGATCTGTATAGATTTTTTTTTTAGCTGCACGCAGTCGACTCTTTGGAGGTGCCCCGGAATCAAAACATTCAGATTCATCTTGAGACAGAGGAACCATGGAGGCCTCTGAGGGTTCCTGACTAGCAATGTCCGCCTACATTTTCTAAAATCTGCTCGGCTGCAGTAGGCTGTGAAAGGTGACGGCTTTTGGATGACCGTTTCCCACCCACTTTCGACATTGCTAAGTATAATATATTAAACAAGTAGATAGGGGCGTAATGAACACTAGTCAAAACACTCCATTAACGATTTTTTGTCAGAATACTAAACTTTACAACTTCGCAAGTAAAAAAAAGACTCTGACTAAGGATTTCGCTTACATGCGAAAAAATGCACACTTTTGCTTACCTGCGACAAATTTATTAACGTAGTGCGACAAGATAGTAAATTTGTCGCACGTAAGCTGAAGGGAAGTTAAAAAAAAACTAAAACAAAAAAACCTACGTAAGCAAACTTTAATAAATGCCCTCCTATGTGTTTGTGATTCTATTTTCCTCTGCGGTATCTGGTTTCCCTCTGGTATCTGTCTCTTCTGCTGCGATACTGTATTATATGAAGTCTGACGACAAACCTTTTTGGATAATTCTCCTTGCTCTTGTTTTCTAGCAAAATCAATTATTTTAGCAGCTTCCAATAATGTATTTTTCTTTGAAGCTATGGCTAACTGTCAGGGTCTGGTCTGGCGGCTGGTGAGGATACTGGAGGTGGATCCTCTGTGCCAGAGAGGTGATGATGTGGGCCGTACCGGGGGATCGATTCTAAGGAGTTACTCGTTTTCACCAGAGCCCGCCGCAAAGCGGGATGGACTTGCTGCGGTGGTAACTCCCAGGTCATATCCCCTGATAGCGACTCGACCTCTTTGGCAGCTGAGACTGGTGAGGTACACAAGGAAAAGGCTAAGGCAAGGTCAGACGAAGCAGAAGGTCAGGGCAGATGGCAATGGTTCGTAGTCAAGGGCAACAGCAAAGCGTCTGGATACAAAGGCTAGGGATTCACACAAAACGCTTTCTCAGGGCACTAGGGCAACAAGATCCGGCAAGGACAGGAAGGGGGAGTGGGCTTTTACATGTTTTACACAGATTGGACCAGGCACCAATTAGTGGTACACTGGCCCTTTAAATCTTAGTAAGCCGGCTCGCGCGCGTGCCTTAGGGAGCGGGGCCGCGCATGCCGGGAAGAAGCAGCAGGTGTGCGGTAAGTGACATGGGACGCAATACGTGAGGTGATGTTGAGGTAAGTTGTTGGAGGGGATTGTGAAAGGTGTAGGTAGAAGTGGAGGCAGGTGCACCCCTTTCACTGATGGAGGATGTGAGGTTGTAGATCTGCCAAAAGTGGTGTTTTGTTTGCTGAGGTGAGTAGAGCAGTGGGATTTGGCATTAGGTTCAAAAAGGCAGTCTTTAATTATTTTGTTAATATTTATATAACAAGAGAAGTGGATCCACTACCAACCACAATTGTCTCCAGCCCTTCAAACCACACCTGCACCCAACCATCACCCAACCTGACTCTCCCACACCATTTACACTTCTCAAACACCTGGATCTGTCACCATCAGCTGCTTCTCCCAAGCATGCCTTCTTCAGCATACTCCAATTCCACATTCCACCCATCAAGCTTGCTCTGCTCCCACAATCTAATTTGGAGAGATTGGGAAAGCAGAGCAGGCCCGACAGATAGTATGGCAATGGAGTAGTATTGACTTGAACTCACAGGCTCTACACTCCAAGGCAGCAGCCCTAACCACTAGCCCATAGGAGCTGCCTGGAAACATAACATAACATAACATAACATAACATAACATAACATAACATAACATAACATAACATAACATGACATGACATGACATGACATGACATGACATGACATGACATGACATGACATAGTGACCGTGATCTTGGCCTGTTTTGACGAAAAGAGAAAGCCCACAGAGGAGGACTGGAACCAAAGACCAAGCTACTCCTCAGGCGTGCCATAGCTAGAGTTTGAGTCCCACAGCCTAGTGGTTATCGTGCTACCATAACAAAATTTTCAGTCCCAGACCCAGCAGCAGTATCAGTAAACCATATATTGCCTGAATGACACAGCCTGGAGTTGGCTGAAGCATGAAGAGACCATTGAAATGTATGATTATTTTTATTTAAATTTAAGATTTTGAAATTGAAATTATTAATTTTGAAATTGAACTTTTAACTCCCAAGTTTTAGTGTCCCGGACCCCGGCGTGTGGGTACAAAGGGATAAATCTAACAAGCCCCCACAGGGCTCATGTGGCCATGAGATGTAGGCGCAATGTCTCCATAGCCCTGACCAGCCATTGTTTCCAACACTTTGCGCCAAGGCAAACCATGTGAAGAACAGCGTGACACCGCCATACCCTGTACACAGGGTATGCTGAAGGACCACTGAGACTTGTCCGGGCAGTGGAAGCTGAGGACATGGAGGAGGTGGAGTCAAACACTGTCACAGGACCAACGGGCTGACAGAGTGGAGCAGGAAGCAGCATGAGTACACATAAGGGGTTCACAACCCCTAAAAGTAAAAGGTGAATGTTGAAATCTCTATTGAAGATGCATGTTAGGTAGTGCTACCCTCCAAAAATGTAAGGCCCAAGCTCTGAAGCATCAGTAAGCCAAGTAGTTCCTGAAAGAAACAGGAGCAGTCAGGTGCAGGCATCAGAAGTACCTAAGAGGGTTTCATAACCCCTTACATTGAAATATTAATGCTGAAATTTATATTAAGCATGTATTTAGCTCGTGCTAAACATCCAAAAATGTAAGGCCCAAACCCAGAAGCATCAATAAGCCAAGTACTTCCTGAAACACACAGTCATTAGCAGGCATCAGCAGTACCCAAGAGGCTTTCATAACCCCTTACATTGCACGATCAATTTTGAAATTTCAATTAAGCATGTATGTAGCTAGTGCAAACATCCAAAAATTAAAGGCCCAAGGCCAGAAGTATCGGTGAGGCAAGTAGTTCCTGAAAGAAACGGGATCAGTCAGGAGCAGGCATTCGCAGTACCCAAGAGGGTTTTATAACCCCTTACATTTAAAGATCAATGTTGAAATTTGCATTAAGCATCTATTTAGCCACTGCTAAACATCCAAAAATTAAAGGCCCAAGGCCAGAAGCATCATTGAGGCAAGTAGTTCCAAAAAGACACAAGATCAGTCAGGAGCAGGCATTCGCAGTACCGAAGAGGGTTTCATAACCCTAATTGATCACCCAAAAGGGTTTCATAACCATAATTGTGAAGTGTTGGTGGAGAAGCATGGTCGATCTATTCTGAGGCATCTGACATTGGTGGGTGGAAATCCTGGCTGATCCATGCCTGATTCATCTGCACAAAGGTCAATCTCTCCACATTTTTCGTGGACAGACGAGTTCGCCTTGGGGTGACTATGGCCCCGGCCGCACTAAACACCCGCTCTGATGGCACACTACTTGCCGGACAGCTTTTCCGGGGCAAACCCTGCTAGTTGCGGCCATAAATCAAGTTTGGCTGCCTAGTGCCACTGGGTGATGCGGCAGGCTGGACCACCACATCTGAGCCACGGTTGTCCCAGGCCGCTTTATGGTGGCGCATCATATGTTGACGCAGGACTGTGGTGCCAACATTGATACCCTGTCCACGCTTCACCTTCTGACGACATATCTTGCATGTGGCTGTGTTAACTTCCTCCGGATATTTGATGAAAAACTGCCAGACCGCCGAGTATCTGATTTTACCACCAACAATGCGCAATAATCGACTGCTACTGCCGCCATCTCCAGGAACCCCTGTTCCACTACCTCCCTGGAAGGTAGACTGCTGCGAAACAGGTGGCCTACCCCGGGCACATTTGGCTCATAAATTTCCACTTCTGAATTTCCAACCATGCTACCACCTTGCTGGCTCATCTGCTGCCTCACGGGCAACCTGCAACCCTCTTCTGCTGATGATGATGAAGGCCCCTCTGCACCCGGCTCCCAAGTGCGATCGGCTTCATCATCAACGAGTTCTGTCTGAACGTCACTGATGTCCTCCTCAGGTTCCTCAACAGTGTATGATTCAGGACCATGAATGCTAGTAACACCACCTCCCACGTTGCACTACTCACCAATAATTGCCTGCCTAGCATAGGAAGTGGCAGATGCCTCCTCCACTTCTTGGCTGGGCAGTAGCTGCTGACTGTCGTCTAATACATCTTCCTGACTGAATAGAGGAGCTGAACCCACTGCGTAAGATAATTCTTTAGGGGAGGGAACAGCATAGGACAGAGGCAATTTGGGGACAGGGACTGCTCCCCAATCTGAGAGTTGTGGGGGTATCAAATGTTACTTGACGTGATGAAGTGGATGACCGCGTCAACGAATCAACGACGACAGATGGGTTGTCGGTAGAGACACGACCGGTAGCTGATACCGCGAGCTCCGGCCTCTCGCTGCGACTCCGGCTGCCACTCGCCCCTAGTTGGCTGCGACCTCTGCCTGATAAATTTAGGCCTCTGCCACTCCTCTGAGCACATCCTGGCACTTCTCTGCCTGACATACTTAGGGCGTATACAAGGGGAGTAAAATACGCTTCTCTATACGCCTTTCACTGTATGTCGGCTTGTTGCAGATTAACAGGCTCAAAAAAGTACACTACTTAGATGTAGCTATGTGGTATGCACATATGACAGAAAAAAAGGCTCTATAGTACACTTTTCCAGGAAAGTAAAGTTTAACCACAACACTGTAACACCCAGGGACTCGAAGGAGTGGTGGTCTCCCATTCCACTGTGCTGTCGAGACGGTCCTGCTTATCTTATTGTTTAAGTTTATGCTCATATTCGCGAATATTGAGCCCTCCCTTCTTTAATGGTATAGGGAACTGTGACTAGTGCATTAACTCTGTGATTTTTTGCCTATTTAAACTAATAGGCCCAATCTGGTCTATGGGGATCTCACAACATGTAAAACAGTAAGATAAGCAGGATTGTCTCAGCAGCACAGTGGCATGGGAGACCACCACTGGTTCAAGCCCTGGGGTGGGAAAGAGTGTTACAGTGTTGTGGTTAAACTTTACTTTCCTGGAAAAGTTTCTGAGTTTCCCTTAGCAACCAATCAGATTTCTTCTTTCAGAAATAAAAGAAGCAATCTGATTGGTATGGGTAACTCAGCAGCTTTTCCAGGAAGGTAAAGTTTAACCACAACACTGTGTCCCACCCCAGGACTCAAACCAGTGGTGGTCTCCCATTCCACTGTGCTGCTGAGACAGTCCTGCTTATCTTACTGTTTTACATGTCATGCGATCCCCATTGACCACAATGGGCCTATTGATTTCAACATGCAAAAAATCACAGAGTCAATGCACTAGTCACAGTTCACTGGAGGGCTCAATATTCACGAATATGCACATAAATTTTTGCATATGCGGAAAAAAAGCAAATATAACGAATATGCGAGGAATATTCGCGAAATATCGCGTATTCGAATATGGCCTATGCCGCTCATCACTAGATCTAAGGAATGTGAACCAGTTGGTGGCTGGTTCTCGTCACACTTTTTAGATGTAAGTTTAGTCAAACCACAAACAGATCAAGGAGTTAGTTGCGGATCATAAAGGGATACTCCGGTGGAAAGCAATTTTTTTTTAAATCAACTGGTGCCAAAAAGTGTTACAGCTGTTGTCACCTTCTATCTCTCAATTCAGTCTCAGGGGGTTCACAAGACTCAAACACACAACCTCTGCACTGCAAGGTGGCTGCTCTAACCACTAGGCTGTGGGACTCAAACCGTAGCTGTGTATGTGGCAAGCCTGAGCGGTAGCTCGGTCTTTGGTTCCAGTCCTTCGTGTGGGCTTTCTCTTTTTGTCAAAACAGGCCAAGACCACAACCGCGGTCGCTATGTCCTGATTCCAGGCAGCTCCCACAGGCTCATGGTTAGAGCTGCTGCTTTGGAGTGCAGAGGCTGTGAGTTCAGGTCCACACTCCATTGCCCTGATATCTGTTGGGCTTGCTGCACTCACTGGATCTCGCTGAATTAAATCATGGGAGAAGAGCAAGCCTGACAGGTAGAGTGTAGAAATGGAGGATGCAGAGGAAAGCATGTTTGGGTAAAGTGGCTAACAGTCATGGATCCAGGTGTCAGAGAAACATATATGGTGCAGGTGTGTTGGTCATGCGGATGTGAGTGTTCCTGGGTGGGCAAGGATGATGATTGTAGGGGTGTTGTTTGAAGGGCTGGAGGTAACACCAGCATATTAATGTTAAAATCAAATATTCCATTTTCACGTCTCACTTTAACAAAAGTACGTCAATCACCTGTGGGGTATTAACCCCTTAAGGACCCAACCATTTTACACCTCAGGACCCGGCCATTTTTTGCACATCTGACCACTGTCACTTTAAACATTAATAACTCTGGAATGCTTTTAGTTATTCTGATTCCAAGATTGTTTTTTCGTGACATATTCTACTTTAACAAAGTGGTAAAATTTTGTGGTATTTTGCATCCTTTCTTGAGGAAAAATCCCAAAATTTGATGAAAAATTGAAAAATGTTGCATTTTTCTAACTTTGAAGCTCTCTGCTTGTAAGGAAAATGGATATTCCAAATAATTTTTTTTTATTCACATATACAATATGTCTACTTTATGTATGTATCATAAAATTTATGTGTTTTTACTTTTGGAAGACACCAGAGGGCTTCAAAGTTCAGCAGCAATTTTCCAATTTTTCACAAAATTTCCAAACTCACAATTTTTCATGGACCAGTTCAGGTTTGAAGTGGATTTGAAGGGTCTTCATATTAGAAATACCCCACAAATGACCCCATTATAACAACTGCACCCCCCAAAGTATACAAAATGATATTCGGTCAGCCTTTTAACCCTTTAGGTGTTTCACAGGAATAACAGCAAAGTGAAGGAGAAAATTCACAATCTCCATTTTTTACACTCGCATGTTCTTGTAGACCCAATTTTTGCATTTTTACAAGGGGAAAAAGGAGAAAATGTATACTTATATTTGTAGCCCAATTTCTCTCGAGTAAGCACATACATCATATATCTATGTAAAGTGTTCGGCGGGCACAGTAGAGGGCTCGGAAGCGAAGGAGCGACAAGGGGATTTTGGAGAGTAAGTTTTTTTGAAATGGTTTTTGGGGGGCATGTTGCATTTAGGAAGCCCCTGGTGCCAGAACAGCAAAAATCCCCCACATGGCACACCATTTTGGAAACTAGACCCCTTGAGGTACGTAACAAGGAATAAAGTGAGCCTTAATACCCCACAGGGGTTTCACGACTTTTGCATATGTAAAAAAATTAAAATAAAATTTCACTAAAATGTGTGTTTCCCCCCAAATTTCAAATTTTTGCAAGGGTTAATAGCAGAAAATACCCCCCAAACATTGTAACCCCATCTCTTCTGAGTATGAAGGTACTCCATAAGTTGACCTGGGTGAACTACAATGCTCAGAAGAGAAGGAGTCATATTTGGCTTTTTGAGAGCAAATTTTGCTCGGGGGCATGTCGCATTTAGGAAGCCCCTATGGTGCCAGGACAGCAAAAAAAAAACACATGGCATACCATTTTGGAAACTAGACCCCTTGTGGAACGTAACAAGAAATAAAGTGAGCCTTAATACCCCACAGGGGTTTCACGACTTTTGCATACGTAAAAATAAAAAAAAATCACTAAAAGGTGTGTTTCACCCCCAAATTTCACATTTTTGCAAGGGTTAATAGCAGAAAATACCCCCCAAAATTTGTAACCACATCTCTTCTGAGTATGGAGGTACCCCATAGGTTGACCTGAAGTGCACTACGGGCGAACTACAAAGAGAAGGAGTCATATTTGGCTTTTTGAGAGCAAATTTTGCTCGGGGGGCATGTCGCATTTAGGAAGCCCATATGGTGCCAGGACAGCAAAATAACCCCCACATGGCATACCATTTTGGAAACTAGACCCCTTGCAGAATGTAACAAGGTTTAAAGTGAGCATTTACCCCCCACTGGTGTCTGTCATATCTTTGGAACAGTGGGCTGTACAACATTTTTAATTTGCACAGCCCACTCTTCCAAAGATCCGTCAGACACCTGTGGGGTGTAAATTCTCACTGCACCCCTCATTACATTCCGTGAGGGGTGTAGTTTCCGAAATGGGGTCACATGTGGGGTTTTGTTTTTTTTGCGTTTGTCAAAACCGCTGTAACAATCAGCCACCCCTGTGCAAATCACCTCAAATGTACATGGCGCACTCTCCCTTCTGGGCCTTGTTGTGCGCCCCCAGAGCACTTTACGCCCACATATGTGGTATCTCCGTACTCGGGAGAAATTGCGTTACAAATTTTGGGGGGCTTTTTTCCCCTTTACCTCTTGTCAAAATGAAAAGTATAGGGCAACACCAGCATGTTAGTGTAAAAAGTTAATTTTTTTACACTAACATGCTGGTGTAGACCCCAACTTCACCTTTTCATAAGGGGTGAAGAGAGAAAAAGACCCCCAAGATTTGTTAGTCAATTTCTCCCGAGTACGGCAATACCACATATATGTACGGCTGTCCGGCAATGCTGGGAGTTGTTGTTTTGCAACAGCTGGAGGCTCCATTTTGGAAAGAGTGGCGTACCAGACGTTTTTCATTTTTGTTGGGGAGGGGAGGGGGCTGTGTATGGGGTATGTGTATATGTAGTGTTTTTTACTTTTTATTTTATTTTGTGTTAGTGTAGTGTTTTTAGGGTACAGTCACACGGGCCGGGGATTACAGCGAGTTTCCCGCTGCGAGTTTGAGCTGCCGCGCAAAATTTGCTGCATCGCAAACTTGCAGCCTGATACTCACTGTAAGCCCCCTGCCCATGTGAATGTACCCTGTACATTCACAGGGGGGGGACCTCCAGCTGTTGCAAAACTACTACTCCCAGCATGCCTGAGAATGTTTGGGAGTTGTGGTTTTGCAACAGCTGGAGGCACACGGGTTGGGAAACACTGAGTTAGGAAACAACAACCAGTGTGCCTCCAGCTGTTGCAAAACCACAACTCCCAAACATTCTCAGGCATGCTGGGAGTAGTAGTTCGGCAACATCTTTAGAGCCAGATGTTGCCGAACTACAACTCCCAGCATGCTTGGAGTTGTAGTTTTGCAACATCTGGAGGACTACAGTTTGCAGACCACTAATACAGTGGTTCCCAATCTGTGCCCTTCCGGATGTTGCAAAACTACAACTCCCAGTATGCCAAAACTGTCCAGGCATGCTGGGAGTTGTAGTTCTGCAACATCTGAAGGGCCAGATGTTACAGAACTACAACTCCCAGCATGCCTGGACAGTAAGCACATGCTGAGGATGTGCAGTTTTGCAACATCTGGAAGGGCACAGTGGTCCAAAAACTGTGGACCTCCAGAAGTTGCAAAACTGCAACTCCCAGCATGCCCAGACGCCAAGGGCTGTCTGGGCATGCTGGGAGTTGTAGTTTACAGGGTCCTATTACAGCAATGCATGTCGCTTTACGGCGACGTGCATTGCTGTAAAGGGCCCGACCACGGCTGAAGATATACTCACCTGTCGCCGCCGCCGCCGTCTTCATCGTCTGGATCCGGGTCTTCAGGGACGAGGTAAGTACCGGGGCCGGTCCCCAGCACTCCCCCGTCCCCCGCCTCGTCCTCCGGTCTTCCTCTTGTCCTCTCCGGACTTCAAGGGGCCGTGCAGGACGGGAGGAAGTAACCGCCCCCCCTCCTGCGATTGGTCGGTTAACTAACAGACAGATCTCAGGGGATCGGAGGAGGTGGCAGGCTTGCCACCTCGCTCCTAGTCTTCAGCATGGTCCTGGCTGTCTGTGACAGCCGGGATCATGCGAAATTACCGGGTGGTCGGGTCTCAGAGACCCGATCAGCCCGGTATCGCCGCAGATCGCAAGGGCGATTTCCCTTGCGATTTGTGGCGATCGCCGACATGTGGGGCCTACATGGCCCCCCTCGGCGTTTGCCCTGGATGCCTGCTGAAGGATTTCAGCAGGCATCCGGTTCCGATCTCTGCCCGGCGAGCGGCATAGACCGGAAAACGCCAGGATGTACGGGGACCTTTTTGCTGGTATGGCGGCTTTCTTTAACATGATGGCTGCCTGGCCGGCAAGGGTTCAGGGTTCAGCAGCTACCTCCACAGTCAGTGCCGCCTGGGTACCTCCTTCTCAGCTCCCCCCCCCCCCTCCACCGCCCATTGTACCTCCACAGTCAGGTAGTTCTAACTCCTTTAGGTCAGTTAGTGACAAGGTTGTTCGTCAGAAAGAGTGTGTAGTTAGTGAGGCTAATGTCATTAATAATGTATCGCAGGGTGTTAGTTCAGCACAACAGCTTAGTAATCAGCCAGCGCTTACAGAAAATACAGCTAGTGAATCTGTTGCTCTGCCTTCTTTGTCTGCTCCTGGTGTTTGTTTGAAGGAAGCTTTAACTTGTGAGCTGTCTCCATTGGGTTTCCATTTGTCAAACGGCACCAAGGAGAAGATATGGAAGGGAGAATACGTTGACATATTTTCCTTGCGTCCTTCGGTTAGAGAGAGTCAAAATAAAAATACTGATAAGAAAGAGGATAAGGACGAGGATAAGAAAAGATCTTCGCCAGTGAAATCTTTTAATAATTGGATACAGGCATTTTGTATTTTTTCTGCAGTTTTAGGTGAGAAGAAGCCGAATTTGTGCTCTTCTTTATTTCAATATGTTGACATCATTTTGGAAGCATATAGAAACTTTGGTGGAACAGCCTGGATCATTTATGATGAAATGTTCCAGCATAAAATAGCTGTGCACCCGCATATAAAATGGGGTTATAAGGACGTAGGGCTATAGTTAAATTTGATGTTACCTCAAAGATCACACAGCTTTACTGTCGAGGGCCAGGGTTCATTTCGTAAAGGCGTATGTTTCGCCTTTAATGAAGGTCAGTGCCGGTGGCAGTCCCGCTGTAAATACAGACATGAATGTTCCCATTGTGGGGGAAACCACCCGGTCAATAAGTGTTTTAAAAAAATCAATTCTACCTCTCACAACACCCCTACCAGCAGGGAGACGCTTTCTAAAAGCGTTGATGCCGGTGAGCTTAATAAACATGCTGCCTTGGCTAAGCAAATTTCCAAATTCTCAGAAAGCTAATTTACTGATTGAAGGATTTTCAATAGGTTTCTTTGTGCCAGAATTTAACCCCTTAAGGACCAAGGACGTACCGGTACGTCCTTGGTCCTGCTCTCCTGATATAATGCGGGGTTACACAGTAACCCCGGGTCATATCACAGCGGGCCCGGCGTCATAGTGAAGCCGGGACCCACCTCTAATAGCGCGCAGCGCCGATCGCGGCGCCGCACGCTATTTACCCTTTAGCCGCGCGCTCAGAGCTGAGCCGTGCGGCTAAAAGCGAAAGTGAAAGTTGCCGGCTAGCTCAGTCGGGCTGTTCGGGATAGCCGCGGCTAATCGCGGCATCCCGAACAGCTTACAGGACAGCGGGAGGGCCCCTACCTGCCTTCTCGCTGTCCGATCGCCGAATGACTGCTCAGTGCCTGAGATCCAGGCCTGAGCAGTCATGCGGCAGAATTGTTGATCACTGGTTTCTTATGAGAAACCAGTGATCAATAATGAAGATCAGTGTGTGCAGTGTTATAGGTCCCTATGTGAATAAAGATCATTTAACTCCTCCCCTATTAAAAGTTTGAATCACCCCCCTTTTCCAATAAAAAAAAACACAGTGTAAATAAATATAAAAATAAACATTTGTGATCGGGGCTTACACATTCGTACTCTTGATAACAATGATATATGCTTACTTGTTATGTACACATTATGACTTAACCTATCGGTCTGAGATGTGCACAATGACCGCGACGGAGGCCATACCTTAAGAGGGCATGCCCTGTAATGGATGAAATGAAGAATAAAAGAGGAAAAAGAAAGGGGGGTTGGGAGGGGTCCGCAAACGTCAGGAACAGCCCACTGATAGGAGGTAGGGGCGTTATATACCCCTGCCCCCGCCCACAACCCTATGTGCCGCCTGACGTGCAAGGGGGTGGAGATGTTACCGCCCCTCTCACAAATACAGCCTAACTAGGCTTCACACTTGTGATCGGGGCTTACACATTCGTACTCGTGATAACAATGATATATACTTACTTGTTATGTACACATTATGACTTAACCTATCGGTCTGAGATGTGCCCAATGACCGCAACGGAGGCCATACCTTAAGAGGGCAAAAAGTAAATCTAGTAGGGAATTAAATGTAATCAAGGACTAAAGCCCCTGCCCTAGCACTGACCAAGATAAAGCTCTGATATTGAGATGGAATTGGTGAAGCGAACTGACTGGCTGCGGAATCTATGCCTGGAAACTGAAGAGCGTTGTAGTCATGCCCACCCCTGACCGAAACCAGAGTTGGCACTTGAGCAAGGTCAGGCCAAACCCCCAGCCGATGTCCGCTGTAGCATGCTGCCTAATATCAGTGCAGGAGTGAAACACTGTGACCTATCAGGCCTGATGAATCCTATCATGTTCCTGCTAATAAGTGGCCAAATATATAACTGTTAGCATATAGGCACAACCAACACCCCCCGATTACCCTTGGTGTTGAACAGCCTAAATTCCTGTAGATCAAACAGTATCTGGGCACCTTACCTGAAAACTAAGCTAACCCAATGCCCCATTCCTAACACCACTGCCTCATGAATGGTGTCCCACTGCGAGTGACCCACTAGCTATCCTGTCTGTAATTTGCCTACCCAAATGTACCTGCAGACACTACCGCTCTGTGCCTGAGCAGTCGTGCCCACACGCTGGACAATTGTGCAAATGATAATGCCGGTGAAGCAGGCGCTAATAGGGCCGTGGACCGTGTGAATGGACTCTGCTGGAAACATGTTGGTGACAACCTGTATGGTGTATCCCCTGGCAGACGTGTTGTCACACATGGTGACCCCATGTGTGAGGCGAGTTGCTTTTGCTCACCCGTGGTCTATTGCCTTGCGACTGTGTCAGTAGTGTAGACCCGCGTGAGCCTTACCCTGCGGACGTGGCAGTCATGAAGTGTAACAAACCTAATTCGGAATGTTGCTCTGAAGACGTGTCAGTAACAATAACCTGCGTGGCAACTCCCCCTGCAGAGGTGGCAGGCATAACAGGTAAGCAGCCACCTATGTGTCGTGATGTTATTGCTCTGAAGACGTGTCAGTAACGATAACCTGCATGGAGCCTCCCCCTGCAGACGTGGCAGGCATAACGGGAAAACAATCACCTGTGTGGCGTAATGTTATTGCTCTGAAGACGTGTCAGTAACAATAACCTGTGTGGTACCTCCCCCTGCAGACGTGGCAGGCATAATGGGTAAAGAAACCACCTATGTGTCGTAACGTTATAGCTCTGAAAACGTGTCAGTAACAATTGTCGCGTGATACCTCCCCTGCAGATGTGGCAGGCATACCTGGTAAACAACCACCTATGTGGCATGATGTTATTGCTCTGAAGAGGTGTCAGTAACAAAAACCTGCGTGGTACATTCCCCTGCAGACGTGGCAGGCCTAACAAGTAAACAACCATCTATGCGTCGTGAAGTTATTGCTCTGAAGACGTGTCAGTAACAATAACCTGCATGGTGCCTCCCTCTGCAGACGTGGCAGACATAACTGGAAAACAACCACCTGTGTGTCGTAATGTTATTGCTACGAAGACGTGTCAGTAACAATAACCTGCGTGGTACCTCCCCCTGCAGACGTGGCAGGCATAACGGGTAAAGAAACCACCTATGTGTCATAACGTTATTATTCTGAAGACGTGTCGGTAACAATGCTGGAAACATGTTGGTGACAACCTGTATGGTGTATCCCCTGGCAGACGTGTTGTCACACATGGTGACCCCATGTGTGTGGCGAGTTGCTTTTGCTCACCCGTGGTCTATTGCCTTGCGACTGTGTCAGTAGTGTAGACCCGCGTGAGCCTTAGCCTGCGGACGTGGCAGGCATGAAGGGTAACAAACCTAATTCGGAATGTTGCTCTGAAGACGTGTCAGTAACAATAACCTGCGTGGCAACTCCCCTTGCAGAGGTGGCAGGCATAACAGGTAAGCAGCCACCTATGTGTCGTGATGTTATTGCTCTGAAGACGTGTCAGTAACAATAATCTGTGTGGTACCTCCCCCTGCAGACGTTGCAGGCATAATGGGTAAAGAAACCACCTATGTGTCGTAACGTTATAGCTCTGAAAACGTGTCAGTAACAATTGTCGCGTGGTACCTCCCCTGCAGATGTGGCAGGCATACCTGGTAAACAACCACCTATGTGGCATGATGTTATTGCTCTGAAGAGGTGTCAGTAACAAAAACCTGCGTGGTACATTCCCCTGCAGACGTGGCAGGCCTAACAAGTAAACAACCATCTATGCGTCGTGAAGTTATTGCTCTGAAGACGTGTCAGTAACAACCTGCATGGTGCCTCCCCCTGCAGACGTGGCAGACATAACGGGAAAACAACCACCTGTGTGTCGTAATGTTATTGCTCTGAAGACGTGTCAGTAACAATAACCTGCGTGGTACCTCCCCCTGCAGACGTGGCAGGCATAACGGGTAAAGAAACCACCTATGTGTCATAACGTTATTGCTCTGAAGACGTGTCGGTAACAATGCTGGAAACATGTTGGTGACAACCTGTATGGTGTATCCCCTGGCAGACGTGTTGTCACACATGGTGACCCCATGTGTGTGGCGAGTTGCTTTTGCTCACCCGTGGTCTATTGCCTTGCGACTGTGTCAGTAGTGTAGACCCGCGTGAGCCTTAGCCTGCGGACGTGGCAGGCATGAAGGGTAACAAACCTAATTCGGAATGTTGCTCTGAAGACGTGTCAGTAACAATAACCTGCGTGGCAACTCCCCTTGCAGAGGTGGCAGGCATAACAGGTAAGCAGCCACCTATGTGTCATATCGTTATTGCTCTGAAGACAAGTCAGTAACAATTACCTGCGTGGCGCATCCCCCTACAGACGTGGAAGGCATAACAGGAAAACAACCACCTATGTGTCATAATGTACTTGCTCTGAAGACGTGTCAGTAACAAATAACCTGCGTGCTGCCTCTCCCTGCAGACGTGGCAGGCATAACAGGTAAACCACCTGTATCGTGATGTTATTGCTCTGAAGAACGTGTCGGTAACAATAACCTGCATGGTGCCTCCTCCTGCAGACGTGGCAGACGAGACAGGTTAAACCACCTGTGTGTCGTGATGTTATTGCTCAGAAGGCGTGGTAGTCATGGGAACTATAACGTAGTCCCAGCGTGGGCACCGCAAAGTTAAGAGCGTGTGAGTCGTGTGATGGTATGCGCGTAGGTGTACTATTACTGCATGCACTGCATGGAAGCACCCATAATGTACAATGAAACTATGAGTATATACACTAAACCAAGCACTACCAGCTCGCCAATGCCATGCACCTTCGCATGGCACTGACACCATGAGCGTCTGAACAGCCCGAAAGCCCGAGGCGCGTGAAACACAGAGAAACAAAGCACCACACATGCACAACCAGTCCCTCGTCAAGAGTGCATGTGTGTCATGAAAACCAATGGATGTCTGACCAACGAGAGTGCATGATCAGCAAAGAACCGTGAGCGTATGCCACCGAAAGAGCTAAGGACAAATGCAACAGTATGGATGCTGATGAGCGTATGTGCAGTACGAATGGCAAAAACGTAATGTCAATGCCAAGAGCATGTGCCCGTGTAAATGCCATGAGCGGATGAGCGGTATAGATACCATTGCGTATGATCAAAATAAAATCCATTGCATGTGGAGAGTATAACTGCGTGTATGAACCGTGTGCAAGCCATGAGCAAATGACAGTAAAAAATGCTAATAGCGTGTCAAAACAGTGTGGTTAACAAACACAGTGATGATGCCATGAACATATGAGCGCATGGCCACTATAGATACTGAGCTTATGACCAGCATAGCGGCCAAGCAGTGAATGCAACGGTGTTGATGCTGACACATGACCAGTATGTGTGTTGTGATCATATGAAAGGTGCAAAACGCCATGTGCGTATGACAGCAAACCTGTGGGTGTGTGCACAGTATGAATATTGTGGGCATGCGATCCGTATGAATATCAAGCGTACGGGCAGTATTAATGTCATGAGTGTATGCAGTGTAACTGGTGCGAGTATAGCTGCCCTGCCTTATGACCAGCATGAATGCCACAATCTTGTAGATGTCCTGAGCATACCAACAGAAATGAAATGCCATGTGCATAATGCATGAAATAACCGCCAGAGCGTATGAACCCGTTTAAAAACCACCGCAACTGCCCAGTGAAAAATGCCACGGCACATGAACTGTGTAGAGCTATGAACGTCTGGACAAATGCGTACGGTGTGGACGCTTTGAGCGTGTGGACAATTTCAATGTCAAGAGCGTATGAAATAGTGTAAATGCTATGATGTGTGCACGGAAACCAAGAGCGTACACCCAGTGTGAATGCCGTGAGTGTGTGAACGCTATACAGCGGTGCGTGTGTGAACCGAGTAAAATTCGTGAGCATGTGCAACAGTGTACAAACCCATGGGTAAGAAACCATGCGTGTATGAACAGTATAAATGCTGTTAGCGCATGGACAGTGTAAATGCCGTGAACATATGAACAGTATGGAAAGCCATGAGCATGTGAACAGTATGCATGCCAACCATGATGTGCCACCATATAGAAAGAACATGAGAAATGTAGATGCCAGAACGTGTAGACGCATGAGTGACATGAGTGGACAATATGAACTGCTGTGCGTATGGGAATACAACTAACAGAGATTAAATGGAATGAAAGAGATTGCCAAGTATGAATGCTATGGCATATGGCCAGATGACTATTGTGTGCCATGTGTGTGAACCGTAGACATACTATGGATGTACGAGCAGTGTACCCTGCGTGATGCGTCAAGTAATGGAGGTACCAGCAGTGAGATGCCTTGCCCGTGTGGTCAGTGTGAAAAGGTGCACATGTAAGACCCATATAACCCGTGCACCTATAAAATAGTATGGATGCTATGGTTGTATGAGCAAAACGTGTGGTGGGCGACAATGATCGTGTAAACGCCATGACATACCAATCTGTGATTTGTAAGAAAAAGCTATGAGCGTGTGACCAAGTAATAATTGAAACTGATATGCTGCTGTGCGTGACCAATAAAAGTGAAAGCGCAGCACCAATGTCCTTAAATTAGCAACCCATAAGTGCATGAGCCGCACAGAGATGAGGGCACCGGCCCATGCAAACAACTGGAAGTGTATGTGATGCAAAACTTTTTTTTTTTTTTTTTTTCGCTTGGAACTATGGAAAGCAGACGTGTTCTAAACCTGGCATGATATGACATGGCATGATACAGGAGCGATGTCTGGTTGTCCCGTCTCTCACTCCACTGCGCTGGGGGAGCAGGAGTGGGAGCCCACTACAGAGCCCCGGCAAACAGAGATGCCCGCCAGGCATCCCGGCCACGCGGTGTAAAAACACGCCCAACTGCAGCCCCCGAGAATACATTGATATGTATAGGAGAGTTGGGCAGGTTAAGTGTAGTTGTAGAGCAGGGGTGAGTTTGTAAGGCAAATGCGGGGATACAGTTCACAGAAAACAATTCAACGGTTGCAACAAATTCATGATAAAGAGACCCCAAAAGTAACATTTGCCCGATATTGACAATGAGACACCCAAATTAGAGAGGAGCTGCCCTGAAATGTACGTTGTGCACCATACCATCTGATTATACAACAGTTAGCAGCCTGGCTCGAGAGGCTTATACAGCAGACATTACCACATACGGCCCGGCTGCATTATATACCAGCAGACCGCACTGTCTCCCCTGCGCACCGAGGTTGGCAACTGCCTACAGCTGAGGAAAGGAAGCTCGTGCTCACAAACACGGAGCGTGGTGGGGGTAACAAACTGCCTTGTAGCACGCTGCCTCAGACAGAACCACCGCAGCCTGGCCGTGCTCCTTCAGCAGTTCCCCCCAGTGTAACTGCGCTGATTCTGTGGGGTCCTCTCTGACAGAAGCTGCGCGTAGCCTCTGCCTCCCGGAACCCCTGTCGCCCATGCCGCACCTGCTATGCCAGCAATCTCCCTATACATTACCACCACCGGAACAGCGAAGCTTCGGTAGTCGGACTGGCGGAGCTCCAAATATTGGCGGGAGATTTGAAGTCTGTGTTCCCTGCCCGGCATGGCAACGTCCGCAAACGTCAGGAACGGCCCACTGATAGGAGGTAGGGGCGCTATATACCCCTGCCCCCGCCCACAACCCTATGTGCCGCCTGACGTGCAAGGGGGGTGGAGATGTTACCGCCCCTCTCACAAATACAGCCTAACTAGGCTTCACACATATGGTATCACCGCGTTCGGAAATGTCCGAAGTATAAAAATATATCATTAATTAAACCGCTCGGTCAATGGCGTGCGCGCAAAAAAATTCCAAAGTCCAAAATAGTGCATTTTTGGTCACTTTTTATATCATTTAAAAATGAATAAAAAGATCAATAAGTCCTATCACTGCAAAATTGATACCGTTAAAAACTTCAGATCACGGCGCAAAAAATGAGCACTCATAGCGCCCCATACACGTAAAAATAAAAAAGTTATAGGGGTCAGAAGATGACAATTTTAAATGTATTCATTTTCCTGCATGTAGTTATGATTTTTTCCAGAAGTCCGACAAAATCAAACCTATATAAGTAGGGTATCATTTTAATCGTATGGACCTACAGAATAAAGATACGGTGTCATTTTTACCGAAAAATTTACTACGTAGAAAAGGAAGCCCCCAAAAGTTACAAAACTACGTTTTTGTTTTCAATTTTGTCGCACAATGATTTTTTTTCCGTTTCACCGTAGATTTTTGGGCAAAATGACTGGCGTCATTACAAAGTAGAATTGGTGGCGCAAAAAATAAGCCATCATATGGATTTTTAGGTGCAAAATTGAAAGAGTTATGATTTTTTAAAGGCAAGGAGCAAAAAACTAAAATGCAAAAACGGAAAAAACCCCGGTCCTTAAGTGGTTAAGAGTAGTAGAATTTGCTGCACAGAATAGACAATCCGTGTCTCCTTTGACTATTGATGACATCTGCATTTCTCAGGCTAACATGAGAGTTAATATTAAGAGGTCAAAGACAGACAAGTTAGGTAAAGGTAAACAGATATATATATATAATATATATGGATAATAGCTTATGTCCTGTGAAAATAATGGAAACTTATCTGAGTGTACGTCCAGAGGGTGGTCAACCTTTGTTCGTTCACAAAGATGGGTCTGCCCTCACCAGGTTTCAATTTAATTATATTCTACAAAAATGCTCTAGCCATTTGGGATTAATCGGAGCAGGCATCAAATCACATTCTTTTAGAATTGGAGCAGCTACAGAGGCTTCCTTAGCCGGTCTCTCTGATGATGTCATCAAAGCATTGGGCAGGTGGCAGTCGGATAGATTCTAAATATATATAAGACCTGAATTGTTAATCATTTAATATTCATTTCTTTCAGAAGTTCCCACAGCGATTGTCTGGATTCTGGGACATTCTTTCATCTATTGGGCCAGGAGACAAGCTGTCAAAAGACCATATGGGTTAAATTTAGGGTTTCCAGAAGAGAAGGTCTGTGTATTTTGGGGTGGGAAACGTGGTTTGTGTCTGTCAGAGTTATTTGATTTTTGTTTAGCTAAAGCTGCTATATGGCCAAGTCCAGATGTTTTGGTTTTGCACATCGGTGGCAATGATATTGGGAAAACCAACACATCGCTTTTATTTCAGAGTTTTAAACAAACGATCTTTGCTATTCAGGAGATTTTTCCCTCAACTAAATTAGTCTTGTCCGAAATAGTGCCAAGACTTTCATGGTCCTTTAAGAAAGAGCGTTTTTTAGACAGGATTCGTAAACGAATCAACAGAGGTATGGAGAAGTTTATGAAAAATATCGGAGAGTACTCTTATAGACACATAGATTTAGAAGGTTGTATAGATCTGATAATGTGCATCTTTCTGAGATTGGTGTGGATATATTTAATGTTGGTCTGCAGAATATCTTAGAAAAGGCCACGGTTGTGGGTTAGCATGCCTTTGTGGGCATGTGTGTGGGGGTGTCACCCAGAGTTTTCTGGGTGGACAGATGTTTGTGAGTACACACTGTGTTATATCTTTTATGATGGTTTTGGAGTTATTTAGATATTTATTATATATTTAAATGGTTATTTATTATTAATTTATTTGATTATTTATTAATAAAATATACCCTCAATAAACGGCCGTGGCCTTTATTGCAATTAACTTGCAGTGTCTTTATTTAAAGGGGACTTTTGTTGGGGGTTGGGGTATGGGGGGTCCCTATCCCATGAAAACATGGCTGCCAATACAATGAGCACCAAACAACAAACAACTGGGGCTCAAGGGGCGGTGTGCCGATCACTGATCCCACGTGGAGGTGCAGTAAAACACAGGAAAGCTGTGAAAGTGTCCTCCACCCCGTTACACCCCAAGGTTCACTTAGGGTAGGTTCATACTGTGTTTGTGCCCCATTAGGGGTGTCTGTTTGCATTCTGCCAAAAACAATAGCAGTATTTGCAGTTAACAGGAGCAGCGAACCCGATTGATGTCTGTGGCCAAACAGGGTCACCTA
Organism: Hyla sarda; assembly: GCF_029499605.1. NCBI lineage: Eukaryota > Metazoa > Chordata > Amphibia > Anura > Hylidae > Hyla > Hyla sarda. The sequence continues at coordinate 260,087,392 of NC_079189.1, forward strand.
GGGGGAGATTTATCAAAACCTGTCCAGAGGAAAAGTTGCTGAGTTATCAATAGCAACCAATCAGCGATCTGGAAGAAGCAACCTGGTTGCTATAGCAACTCAGCAAATTTTCCTCTGGACAGGTTTTGATAAATCTCCCCACTAATGACTCTGTATGCACTATTTTCAGGGGACTCAATAGAGCTGCAGCCTACACTTTTGAGTAAAAGTGTTAATAAAGGTCATTTAACCCCTTCCCTAATAAAAGTTTGAATCACCCCCCTTTTCCCATAAGAAAAATAAAACAGTGTAAAAAAAAAAAAAAATAAACATATGTGCTATCGCCGCGTGCGTAAATGTCCGAACTATAAAAATATATCATTAATTAAGCCGTACGGTCAATGGCGTACGCGCAAAAAAATTCCAAAGTCCAAAAAAGCGTATTTTGGTAACTTTTTATAACATTAAAAAATGAATAAAAAGTGATCAAAAAGTCAGATCAAAACAAAAATCATACCAATAGAAACTTCAGATCACGGCGCAAAAAATGAGTCCTCATACCGCCCCGTACGTGGAAAAATAAAAAAGTTATAGGGGTCAGAAGATGACATTTTTAAACGTATACATTTTCCTGCATGTAGTTATGATTTTTTCCAGAAGTGCGACAAAATCAAACCTATATAAGTAGGGTATCATTTTAACCGTATGGACCTACAGAATAATGATAAGGTGTAATTTTTACCGAAATATGCACTGCGTAGAAACGGAAGCCCCCAAAAGTTACAAAATGGCGTTTTTTTTTCGATTTTGTCGCACAATGATTTTTTTTTACGTTTCGCCGTGCATTTTTGGGTAAAATGACTAATGTCACTGCAAAGTAAAATTGGCGACGCAAAAAATAAGCCATAATATGGATTTTTAGGTGGAAAATTGAAAGGGTTATGATTTTTTAAAGGTAAGGAGGAAAAAACGAAAGTGCAAAAACGGAAAAACCCTGAGTCCTTAAGGGGTTAAAAAACGTAAAAGGTATCTGATGCTAAAAACAGATGCTGCTGTATGGGTGGGTTCACACTGCACTTTTACATATGTGTTTTATACACTTTAAAACGGAAAAAACGTAAATGGTAACGTATGCTAAAAACGGATGCTTCTATACGGGTGGGTTCACACTGCACTTTTACGTATTCGTTTTATACAGTTGAAAACGAAAAAATGTAAACAGTAACGTATGCTAAAAACAGACACTGCTGTATGCGTGGGCTCATACTGTACTTTTACGTGTGCGTTTTATATACTTACAAATGAGAGAAAAAAATGTAAGCGGTAACGGATGCTAAAAGTGGGCACTACTGTATGGGTGTGTTCACACTGCGCTTTTATGTATGCGTTTATACACTTGAAAATGAAAAAACTTAAACTGTAATGGGTGGTAAAACGGACACTGCTGTATGGGTGGGTTCACACTGCGCTTTTACGTATGCGTTTATACACTTGAAAACGGAAAAAAGTTGTACAGTAACGGATGTTAAAAACGGATGCTGCTGTATAAGTGGGTTCACACTGCGCTTTTACATATGCGTTTTATATATTTACAGACGAAAAACGTTAACAGCAATGGATGCTTAAAAAACGGATGCTGCTGTATGGTTGGGTTCACACTGCGCTTTTACGTATGCGTTTATACACTTGAAAACGGAAAAAAGTCAAACAGTAACGGGTGTTAAAAATGGACGTTGCTGTATAGGTGGGTTGACACTGCCCTTTTACGTTTGCGTTTTATGTACTTACAAACAAGAAAAAAAACGTAAACGGTAAAGGATGTTAAAAAGGGACGCTGCTGTATGGGTGGGTTCACACTGCGCTTTTACGTATTCCTTTTATATACTTACAAACGAGAGAAAAAACCTAAGCAGTAATGGATGTTAAAAGTGGACCCTGCTGTGTGGGTGGGTTCACGCTGAGCTTTTACGTATGCGTTTTATGTACTTATAAACAAGAAAACAACGTAAACGGTAACGGATGTTAAAAAGGGGCGCTGCTGTATGGGTGGGTTCACACTGCGCTTTTACATATTTGTTTTATATACTTACAAACAAGAGAAAAAAACATAAGCGGTAGTGGACGCTGCTGTATGGGTGGGTTCACGCTGCGCTTTTACGTATGCGTTTTATACACTTCAAAACTGAAAAAAGTTAAACAGTAACGGGTGTTAAAAACGGATGCTGCTGTATGGGTGGGTTCACACTGCGCTTTTACATATGCGTTTTATATATTTACAAACGGAAAAACGTAAACGGTAATAGATGTTAAAAGTGGACGCTGCTGTATGGGTGGATTTACGCTGCGCTTTTACGTATGCGTTTTATACACTTGAAAACTGAAATAAGTTAAACAGTAACGGGTGTTAAAAACGGACGCTGCTGTATGGATGGGTTCAAACTGAGCTTTTTCTTATGCGTTTTATATACTTAAACGGTAATGGATGCTAAAAAACGGACGCTGTCGTATGGGTGGGTTGACACTGCACTTTTACGTATGCGTTTTATGTACTTACAAACAAGAAAAAAAAACGTAAACCGCAACGGGTGTTAAAAACGGACGCTGCTGTATGGGTTCACACTGCGCTTTTACGTAAGCGCTTTAGATATTTGAAAACAAAAAACGTAAATGGTAATTGATGCTAAAACGGACGCTGCTGTATGGGTGGGTTCACACTGCGCTTTTACGTATTAGTTTTATATACTTACAAACGAGAGAAAAAAACGTAAGCGGTAGAGGATGTTAAAAGTGGACGCTGCTGTATGGGTGGGTTCACGCTGCGCTTTTACTTATGCGTTTTATACACTTGAAAACTGAAAAAATTTAAACAATAACGGGTGTTAAAAACGGACGCTGCTGTATGGGTGGGTTCAAACTGAGCTTTTACGTATGCGTTTTATATACTTAAAAATGAGAATAAACCTAAACGGTAATGAATGCTAAAAAACGGACACTGCTGTATGGGTGGGTTCACACTGCGCTTTTATGTATGCATTTTATGTACTTACAAACAAGAAAAAAATGTAGACGGTAATGGGTGTCAAAAAGGGACGCTGCTGTATGGGTAGGTTCACACTGCGCTTTTACGTATGCGCTTTATATACTTGAAAACAAAAATGGTAATGGATGCTAAAACGGACACTGCTGTATGGGTGGGTTCACACTGAGCTTTTATGTATGCGTTTTATATCATCAAAAATGGGAAAAAAAACTAAAATGGTAATGGATGCTAAAAAAAACGGACTCTGCTGTATGGGTGGGTTCACACTGCGCTTTTACTTATGGGTTTTATATGTATTTACAAGCAAGAAAAAAACGTAAACGGTAACGGGTGTTAAAAACGGATGGTGCTGTATGGGTGGGTTCACACTGCGCTTTTATGTATGCGTTTTATGTACTTACAAACAAGAAAAAAACGTAGACGGTAAAAGGTGTTAAAAATGGATGCTGCTGTATGGGTGGGTTCACACTGCGCTTTTATGTATGCGTTTTATGTACTTACAAACAAGAAAAAAACGTAGATGGTAACAGGTGTTAAAAACGGACGCTGCTGTATGGGTGGGTTCACACTGCGCTTTTATGTATGCGTTTTATGTACTTACAAACAAGAAAAAAACGTAGACGGTAACGGGTGTTAAAAACGGATGCTGCTGTATGGGTGGGTTCACACTGCGCTTTTACGTATGCGTTTTATGTACTTACAAACAAGAAAAAAAACGTAGACGGAAACAGGTGTTAAAAACGGACGCTGGTGTATGGGTGGGTTCACACTGCGCTTTGACGTATGCATTTTATGTACTTACAGACAAGAAAAAAACGTAGACAGTAAGGGGTGTTAAAAACGGACGCTGCTGTATGGGTGGGTTCACACTGCGCTTTTATGTATGCGTTTTATATACTTGAAAACAAAAACGTAAACGGTAATGCATGCTAAAACGGACACTGCTGTATGGGTGGGTTCACACTGAGCTTTTATGTATGCGTTTTATATAATTAAAAATGAGAAAAAAACATAAACTGTAATGGATGCTAAAAAGCGGACGCTGCTTTATGGGTACGTTCACACTGCGCTTTTACGTATACATTTTATATACTTGAAAACGAAAAAACTGAAATGGTAATGGATGCTAAAAATGGATGCTGCTGTATGGCTGGGTTCACATAGCGCTTTTGCATAACATATACATTTTAATAAAGAGATGCTGCGGACCCCATTCACTTCTATGGCCAGAGTTCCCTAATGAATACTTTTTGGGACATATTCGCTATTTTTAGCAGACTCCAAACAGGGGGAGGGCGCTGTTGATTTTGTTTGTCCATAGAAGTGGGGTCAGCTGCCCCGATTTACAGTATAAGTCAGCATCCGTTTTTGGAGAGGTGTTGATGGATACGATTAAACAGGAACTCAGTGTGATAAATTTGATAAACCAGCTCTGAAATATGTTCAGCACTGAAAGGGTGTTTGTGATTCCAGCTCTGGAGGGGGCGTGGCCACTTAATTAAGGACCCTTAAATACAGCTGATCCAGTGTGGCTCAGGTTTCCTGGAGGAGATGAGGACAGGTGTGCACCAAACTTTTGGAGGGAAATGTCAAGGAGCGTTTGTGGCCAAAGTAAGTGAACCTTGGGGTGTAATGGGGTGGAGGACACTTTGGCAGCATTTCCTGTGCTTTACTGCACCTCCATGTGCCAACAGTTATGGGCACACTGGCCCCAGATGTTTGGTGCTCATTGTATTGGCGGCCATGTTCTTTGTTACTCACTTGGGCTGTGTTCACACCTTCGTGTTTTGAGAACTGCAGAGATAAATGCATAAAAATAACACAAGACTTTATAGCATTGTGCTTTATGAGCAGCAGTGAGAAAACAGTTTGTCATAAACAATGTGGTTAATGGGTTATCCAGGAATAGGAAACACACAGCCGTTTCTTCCATCACCACTCCTGTCCTCCGGTTGTGTGGGGTTGCAGCTCCTTTCCATTGAAGTGAATGGAGCAAAGTTCACTCCACCATAAGGCAGTGTTTTGCTGTCGGGGCATGCTGGGAGTTGTAGTTTAGCAACAGCTGGAGGTACTCTGGTTGGGAAACACTGCTATAGGCAGGAATGCTGGGAGTTGTAGTTTAGCAACAGCTGGAGGTACTCTGGTTGGGAAACACTGCTGTAGGCAGGCATGCTGGGAGTTGTAGTTTTGCAACAGCTGGAGGCACTCTGGTTGGGAAACACTGCTGTAGGCAGGAATGCTGGGAGTTGTAGTTTTGCAACAGCTGGAGGCAGTCTGATTGGGAAACACTGCTATAGGCAGGAATGCTGGGAGTTGTAGTTTTGCAACAGCTGGTTGGGACACACTGTCATAGGGGGAGATTTATCAAACCTTGTGTAAAGGAACAGGGATGGAGCAGTTGCCCATAGCAACCAGATTCCAGCTTTCTTTTCTAAAAAAAATAAAAGCTGGAATTTGGTTGTCATGGGCAACTGCTCCATTGCTCCACTGTACAAGGTTTGAAGAATGGACACTGTTGTATGGGGGGGGGGGTTCAAAATCAATGCACCTGTTCTGCCTGTTTGGTCCTAAACAATCTGGTTATAGGTTATCCAGGAATAGGAAACAAACAGCTGGTTTCTTCCTCAAACAGCACCACTCCTCTCCTGAGGTGCTGTGTGGTATTGCAGTTCAGGTCCATTGAAGTAAATGAATGGAGCCAAACTGAATGGAGCCAAATTTGTAATTCCCTAAGGCAGTGTTTGCCAACCAGGAAGCCTCCAGCTGTTGCAAAACTACAACCCCCAGCATGCCCCGACACCTTAGGCTGTAGAGCAGTGATTCCCAACCGCGGTGCCGCTGCACACGTGTGTGCCGTTCGCCACTGGCCGTGGTGCCGCGGGATTTTGCCGTTTTTTATTTTTATTTTTTTATTTTTTTTAAATATCCCGCCCCGGCCTGCGCGCTTATGACTGGCGGCGCAGAGGGGAAGGGAAGCCTGCGTGCGCACTGCGCACACGGCGTCCCCTCCCCCTCCCCACTGCGTCCCCCTCCCCCTTCTACCTTGCGGTGCAGTGGGCCGAAAATGGGTCCCTGGATCGGAACGATCTTCACCTGCCGGACTCCCGTGCCTGCCGTGGACCTGCAAAGCTGCGTGGACCGGCTTGCTTAAGGTACTGTACCCTTTCCACCCCTCTGTTACCCCTGTCCAATCCCCCCACCCCCATCACCCGGGTCCACCGTATACCCCCCCCTGTCACCCATGTCCACCCCCCTGTCACCCATGTCCACCCCCCCCTGTCACCCATGTCCACCCCCCCCTGTCACCTATGTCCACCCCCCCCTGTCACCTATGTCCACCCCCCCCTGTCACCCATGTCCACCCCCCCCTGTCACCCATGTCCACCCCCCCCTGTCACCCATGTCCACCCCCCCCTGTCACCCATGTCCACCCCCCCCTGTCACCCATGTCCACCCCCCCCGGTCGCCCCTCTGTCCGCCCCCCCCGGTCGCCCCTCTGTCCGCCCCCCCCGGTCGCCCCTCTGTCCGCCCCCCCCGGTCGCCCCTCTGTCCGCCCCCCCCGGTCGCCCCTCTGTCCGCCCCCCCCGGTCGCCCCTCTGTCCGCCCCCCCCGGTCGCCCCTCTGTCCGCCCCCCCCGGTCGCCCCTCTGTCCGCCCCCCCCGGTCGCCCCTCTGTCCGCCCCCCCCGGTCGCCCCTCTGTCCGCCCCCCCCGGTCGCCCCTCTGTCCGCCCCCCCCGGTCGCCCCTCTGTCCGCCCCCCCCGGTCGCCCCTCTGTCCGCCCCCCCCGGTCGCCCCTCTGTCCGCCCCCCCCGGTCGCCCCTCTGTCCGCCCCCCCCGGTCGCCCCTCTGTCCGCCCCCCCCGGTCGCCCCTCTGTCCGCCCCCCCCGGTCGCCCCTCTGTCCGCCCCCCCCGGTCGCCCCTCTGTCCGCCCCCCCCGGTCGCCCCTCTGTCCGCCCCCCCCGGTCGCCCCTCTGTCCGCCCCCCCCGGTCGCCCCTCTGTCCGCCCCCCCCGGTCGCCCCTCTGTCCGCCCCCCCCGGTCGCCCCTCTGTCCGCCCCCCCCGGTCGCCCCTCTGTCCGCCCCCCCCGGTCGCCCCTCTGTCCGCCCCCCCCGGTCGCCCCTCTGTCCGCCCCCCCCGGTCGCCCCTCTGTCCGCCCCCCCCGGTCGCCCCTCTGTCCGCCCCCCCCGGTCGCCCCTCTGTCCGCCCCCCCCGGTCGCCCCTCTGTCCGCCCCCCCCGGTCGCCCCTCTGTCCGCCCCCCCCGGTCGCCCCTCTGTCCGCCCCCCCCGGTCGCCCCTCTGTCCGCCCCCCCCGGTCGCCCCTCTGTCCGCCCCCCCCGGTCGCCCCTCTGTCCGCCCCCCCCGGTCGCCCCTCTGTCCGCCCCCCCCGGTCGCCCCTCTGTCCGCCCCCCCCGGTCGCCCCTCTGTCCGCCCCCCCCGGTCGCCCCTCTGTCCGCCCCCCCCCGGTCGCCCCTCTGTCCGCCCCCCCCGGTCGCCCCTCTGTCCGCCCCCCCCGGTCGCCCCTCTGTCCGCCCCCCCCCGGTCGCCCCTCTGTCCGCCCCCCCCCGGTCGCCCCTCTGTCCGCCCCCCCCGGTCGCCCCTCTGTCCGCCCCCCCCGGTCGCCCCTCTGTCCGCCCCCCCCGGTCGCCCCTCTGTCCGCCCCCCCCGGTCGCCCCTCTGTCCGCCCCCCCCGGTCGCCCCTCTGTCCGCCCCCCCCGGTCGCCCCTCTGTCCGCCCCCCCCGGTCGCCCCTCTGTCCGCCCCCCCCGGTCGCCCCTCTGTCCGCCCCCCCCGGTCGCCCCTCTGTCCGCCCCCCCCGGTCGCCCCTCTGTCCGCCCCCCCCGGTCGCCCCTCTGTCCGCCCCCCCCGGTCGCCCCTCTGTCCGCCCCCCCCGGTCGCCCCTCTGTCCGCCCCCCCCGGTCGCCCCTCTGTCCGCCCCCCCCGGTCGCCCCTCTGTCCGCCCCCCCCGGTCGCCCCTCTGTCCGCCCCCCCCGGTCGCCCCTCTGTCCGCCCCCCCCGGTCGCCCCTCTGTCCGCCCCCCCCGGTCGCCC